>NW_019268684.1:45987-57190 GCF_002738365.1 Cucurbita moschata
TTCATTTTACATTTGTAATTTCTTTTTATTAATTTAGAACAAAATTTTTCTCTATTTTGTTTTAATTAAATGGTATATTTACCTATTACTTTACTTTACTTTTCTTTTATTTTTATTTGTCTTCGATTTCGTCTTTTTAGTCACGATTCGGTCTTTCGAAGCCTCGAAAGTCGGGTCGTGACATTTAGAGTCGTTAGAGATCTGGACTTTGGAAGTCACAACTGAGAAACTTGGAAATGTGAATCCATGACAAGACCGCCAAATCACCCTAATACGCGCACATGGACCCCTAAACACGACTAATATGCACGCATGGACCCCCAAACGGGCTCGTAAATGTACCCTCTAGACCTAGAATGTACTCTATTCTACCATACTTTCATAATATGTCACATTCACAATAGTACAATAAGTAAACATGAAATTAAAAAACCTAACATTTGTCATCATAACAACACGTCATAACATAATTTGCAAATATAGAAATCACAAGGGACGACACAAGAAAGGGCCACGGGGCATTCGCCACTCGTGCTTCAAACAATTAATCGAACCAAAACAGTAGTGAAGAAACTTTCCAAGGTAGCTAAGTTGAAGTCCCTAAATCATACTTGGAACTAGTTCAATTTTTCTCTTTGAAATACAAGTAAACCTATGCGAATTCACGACACCGAATTAGCACAGATCGAACAAAATGAAATACGGATGAAAATCTAGAATACTGTTGACAAAATAGAAAAGAAAAATAAAAGGAAAAAAGAAAGAAAAAGGAGATATTTTTAAGCAGAACCGTTAACATAATAGAATAGAAAAGAAAAAAAAGAAAAAAAAAAAAAAGAAAGAAATACAGTAAGAAAATGTGGAGTAAGAATGGATTAAAAGAAAAGAAAGGGGAGATTTAAAGATTTAAATAAATATGGTTAATTTTAAAAACACAGATGAAATTTAATAGAGTAAATGGTAAAGATAATTAAAATGAACGAGAAGGGAAGTAGATGAAAAAGAGAAAATTTAATAGAGCAAAATGGAAGATTTAGTGAACATTAAAAGATAAAATCGAAGAAATATCATCTGAAGAAAGTCCATCAAATTCTTTCTAGTAACACTATCTTCCCTCAAACAGTAATAATAGAAAATAAGATATTTAATGAAAATAGAATTATATGTATATATATAACTCTCCAAGACTCACATCACAGAGTCTCTAATGCACACATGAAGTCTAACACATTGACCATGATAAAATTTAGAGAATTGAAATGGATGTCATGGTTCATATAGGTTGATTTGAATACAAAGGACAAAATCGAACTTTCTTAATGATAAATTGGTGACACCAGCCTAAGCTAATCAGGTAAGTGGTCTTACTAATAGCATGGTTATATTTGATGCTGACATGTGTCCTGTGGTTCTGCACGTGTCATATATACTGATATGTGTGAATTGTTTATTGATCGATATGCTTATGATACGATATTGATATGTTATAATATGTGAATTGTATGATAATACTTATGGTACGATGTGTTTAATGATATGTTTGAGATATGATACGAGAAGGATGCATTGCACGTAATGTAATGATAGGAGTAAGATATGTTCATGAAATGTTAAGGTTAGGTTACGTATAGAAGTGCTATGGATATGAGAGATTGATAAAAACGATATGGTCACAATCGATTGATAAAAGAATATGGTNGGTCACAGAGGGGGTCGTTCCGGAGCGTTAGTCCCTTGTCGGTCTTTTAGAGTTCTTTGTCTGTTTTTCATATTTGGAGTTTTATGTATTTCATTTTACATTTGTAATTTCTTTTTATTAATTTAGAACAAAATTTTTCTCTATTTTGTTTTAATTAAATGGTATATTTACCTATTACTTTACTTTACTTTTNATACGTTCCTGTAACGATATGACTAAGGTACGTTCATGTAATGATATGACTGTGATAGGTAGGTATACGAATGTCAAGACTATGATAAATTAGAGAACAATATGACCATGAAGTGTTTACGATACGATATGATTATGATACAACATGTGAGTGACGTGTATATATATATATATATATATATTGTGATATGATATGAAAATGATATGAAATATGTTATGGTACGATAGGTATGAAATGTTACATCTTTCCATGTAAAGTTATTTGATGGATTATGTGATGTTCATCCATGTATATGTGATACATACATGAAGTATGTTCTTAAGGGAAGGAGAAAGGAAATAAAATAAATGTTATCTTATGAATAAAAGTCATGGGACCTCATGCATGCATGTATGTATGTCATGTGTATCAGAATACTTCCCCGTTATGTTATGCTAGTACGGATGCATACCTTCGATATTTATGTTCGACATGTTATCATGAAGACCTTTTCTTTTATGAGGGGTCCAGTGACGTGTGTTGCATTGTGTCCGACAAAGTCAGGCCTAAGGGGCACGTACACCAATCCCTCCGATGGGTCCACGTATGCGTACGTGGACCGTGTGTAGAAAAGTACCATGCATCCCACTTTGCAAAGAATTAAAAAAAGCCTAAGGTCATGTTAAGGTTTAAAAGATAGGTCACAGTCATATATTGTGTGTGATTGCATTACTAAACCAATAATATAACTTTATACGATATAAGGTGTTTGGCTCACTAGTTGTGTTTGTATATCCCAACTGATTTTTGCCTGTATAAAAAATTAAATATTATTTTGTATCTAATTTTGGTGGTGTTTATCTTCATTTAAATTTAATTTTATCGAATTTTTATGTTTTATTTTACTTTTCTGTTTGCTTTTTTCATATTTTTAGTTTTGGTACCAGATCCAAATTCTTGAAAATCCGACATCAAAGAAGATTGTGGAACTACAATATAATATGTGAAACTTTTAATAAGATATATGAAAATTAAAGGATTGTGCCTTCCATCCTATTTGAAAGTCGATGTGAAGATTGCAGTAACACGAGCCTTTAATCCCTATTTTAGATTTTCTTATTCTAAACTATCTCTAAGATTTGTCAGTAAAAATCATTATTTTTTTTAGTTTTGATTTAAAAAGGATATTACAATTTTAAAAACTTATATTCTCATATAAATTTAATTTTTTTTTTCATAATTTAAAATTTTGTAGAACAACAACACAGTTAATTATCAAATACATTTCCATACAAAAAAATAAAAGAAAATAAAGAAGAAAAAAAAGAAAAAGGAAACAACAACAGCAAGATTTTATGTGTTATCCCATTATTTTTCATTTGTTTCTCAAGGATAATTCCACCAAAAGGAGATAATAGAGCTTCTCTATCTTTTATAGGTCCACTTGTGAATCAATTCATCAACATTAGCAAGAAAGTTTCTCAAGTAAATTCCATCATCTTTAGCCGTCCAAATACAAGTTCCTACAGTTCCATGTTTGCACCTGTCACGGAGCCATAAGTGCTGCGATTCAGGCCAAAAGCTTTCAAAAGAGACATATGCATCTGGCGTCTCCATCTTGCACCAAAAGAGGGTTGTTCCCCAAAAGTTAACCTTGAAGTTCCATTGGTAATCATCTCCATGATTAAGCAAATGATGATACCCCAAGTCATCGTCTTTAGACTGACAATGCACAAGCAACCCAAGGTTGCTTAGCCCGTTAACCACATGAATGTAATATCTAGAAGGTCCCAGTGGTGGTAACGCGACCCTTGGAACCTGAGCCCCAACTAGAGCCACCGTGAAAAGAAAGAAAACGACAATATTCTTTATCATTTCCTAATCAACCTTTAGTTTAACTACCAATTTGTGTTGGACATGTGAATAAATATACATACTTATAGTACAGGCAAGAAACTATGTAAATGCATGCTATGGTGGTAGAAAAACTTAATCATTTAACTAATTTCAATTATGCAACACAATTTTATGGTTAATTTTGGGATAAATTTAGAGATTTATTAGATTTTCAATAACAAAATTCCTTGAATAGATAATAATAATATTTGATTTAAATTGTTATTATCCGAAGAATAATAAATATTTCATTGGTTTTTAAAACACTTTCATATATTGGACAACAATATGAATACTTTCAGTAGAAAATATAAAATAGAGAGAGCAATTCATAGATTACATATGGGATAGCACCCAAGTCCAACAAGGTATTAAATACCTGATTTATTTTTTCAAGTTGAACTTTCAAACCTTTTACGAGGGCCTTAGAAATTTTAAGGCGAGGTAGAACAGATAAGTTCAAAAAATTCTAGAACTATAGTTTCGAATAGGAATTGCGCAAGACTTCTTTCGCAAGAATTACTCAATGCATTTTGGGAGAACCATTCTGGGGTTTTGATTTCACCATGTCACACCCTGAATTTCTAGGAAAAATTTTGCCAATCAATGTGTAAAAAATAAGAGGGAAACCAAAATGTGTATTAATATATGCCAAATTCATGTAATGAGGGAACGGGGAATGAGATACACGATTCCCTAGGTCCATAATTCCTCTGGTACCTCTAAACTCTAGAGTACCCTCTCATCACGATTAAGCAACCTAATTGTAGTCTCTCATCGCATCCCTAACCTAGCAGGGAACCAATTGTTTACTTTTGGCTCTAGAGTTTCAACACTCTTGATACAAAGACCTGGGCAGAAAACTTATCCTTCGCAATGGTACAAGGTGGGGAACAACATGCAGAGTATTAGTCTCCTTGCATCCATGGGATTGTTAACTGGTGAATCCGTCCCACAGGCCATGAAGTAACCTAAGGTGAGGGGGTGCTACCCCTCGGTACATGCCACCTAAACAAGTTACTCACATGATCAACGGCCTCTCGTAGGACGGATCCTACGTGCAGGTAACTACTACCTAGCCTCGTGATTAATGTCCTAAAAACACGACGTGTCCACAATGCAGTGCAGTCGATCTACCACTGAGTAGCAAGCCTTGGACACAGGATTGTCAGGCGTATGGCTAGTGTCGTAAATCGTAGGGGGAGCGTCTTGGAGAATAAATCAAGAACATAATAAATACCTAGAAAGTAACAAGAACAAGAGAAAGATCTAGGTCTAGAACATGGATCAAGATCCTGGTTCTAAGTACAAGAACCAAGAACCATGGTACTAAGACCCTTAAAGGGTAACCAAGGTTTTAGAATCCACGGACCATGATCCTTAGAATAAATCACGATAAGAACCCCAAGTCAAGAAAAAGTGGGCATAAGTACTTACAATAAGAAACAAGAACAAGACAAGAAAGAGTGTGGCATCCTAGCATATCAACGACACGATTAAGAGCCTACAAGCAGGCTACATATTAAGTCTTTGTACTCATTCCTTATTCTCCATTTTTTTCAGGTAAGGAGCCGGTCGAAATCGGGAGTGGACTCTTGGGCAGGTGCCATAGACTAACCTCACCGGTCGTCCTCAACTCTTTTGTTTTAAAATGTTTTGAGTTCGTTTCTTATTTTGTGTTTAAAATATTGTCGTGCCCTAAATTACTAATGTGCGCACACTATTTTGTTATAATATTGTCTCACCCTCTGATCGCCCTTCACGATTCCATTGGTCTCAGACTTCTAAAGGTGTTCAATCCTAAGTCTCGACCCACCAATCTACGTGCTTACCCTAGACGTAACTCGATTCTGTTGCTTATTGATATGAACCAAGAGATATCGATCATATAATATGGTTCAATGAAGATGTGAAGAAAATATTGTTGAAATTATTAAAAGATATTTCAATTCATGCCACATTGAGGAGGAATGAAGTTTCATGTTATAAATTTTGGGTGGATTACAATTTAGAGTAATTTAGAGTTATTGTATTTCATTAATGTATTTTAAGACTTTTATTTACCTTCGGTTACAATTACATAATGGTTAATTATGACTATTAAGTATGAATGTTACAACTCTTGGAATGCCTTTAATAGTTTCAGTTTCATTTTAAAGCTATATAAAGCCATGTATGTTGTATTTGTAAGTAGACTTGGAAAATATAGTAAAAGGAGCATTTGTGGTTTTCTTTAGCCAATGGCTAAGTTTCTTTGAATTCTATATAGTTTAGGTTGCATGTAGAATCATTCGAGCTCGACATGATCAATCCTGCTTGTGGAGTGATTTCAATCTCAATCAAGTGTTCTTCCCTTGAGATATTTGATCAACAAGAATCATTCAAGCTAGACATGATCGATCTTGCTTGTGGAGAGATTCGAATCTCAAACAATGTTCTTGCCTTTAGATATTCGATCAACAAGGTAATCCGAATCTTACTCCCCTTGTAGTGATTTCCACATATCAGGTCCTCTAACCCTTAATTCAATTCAGGAGTTTATTGAAGAATAGTAAAAAGGATCGGCTAGTTGAATGAAATTAAAGTGGTAGGAGGATACTAACTTCAAATACATTATATGTATGCATAAATTCATACATCTCGATCCTTAACCAACCTTAGGACTAAACCAACAACGTCCTTAATATCAACCTCAACTCAAACTCGTGAACAATCGATGTTCAAAATTCTCGAACTCCCAGCGAGAATCTTCTGTGCTTTCACATTAGGATTCTCTTTCTCTATGATCATAGCAACAATAGAATACTCTTCAAAAACAAGCTCCGGCCATTGCTGTTTTCCTATCGTTTTGGGGCATTACAATAAGTTATTCTAAAGTTTTGAAGAAGATAGAACAAAATACGGTGAGGGGAAGAACAGCCTGGACATTTAAACATATTGATCTTCTTTGATTTCGGTTTGGATATGGGTTAGGGAGTTGAGTATTTATAGCCATTAATGAACTTCAAAGCTCTCTCAAAGATTACAAGTTTGGGAGCCCTCAGACTTTTGGAGTTATGGTTAGGACAACATAATTTGTCTATGGTTTATTCTTGTGGATCAAAATGAGATAAGCATTTTCGACTATGAGAAAGCTATTTTGAAGCCATTGGTAAAATAAGTGATATTGTTTGGAAGTTCATTTAAATATTATCTTTATATATTTATATTATTACATAGATTATTACCATGTCGTGTACTTGGAAGACAGGTCGACACGAAGTCACGGTTGTCGGATCTCGAATAGAGGAGCGCTAGAACACAATTTTCAAAAGTGAGAGAAACGAACAAAAACAACCGTTGGACAGTCGAGTGAAAAAGACACAACCCATGGATTCAAGGAAACCCATCTACAGCGAGTGACCCACATGCCACTTGACGTTCACAGCCCAGCAACCCACGGGGCCTAGTAGACGCTCACGGCCGAAAAACCAACCTGCAGCCCACGACCCACACAATCCAGCAAATACAACTCGTACGTTTGAGAAGACGACCTGCACATGCTCCATCCTTCTTACACCTGCATGATGCATGTCTCCCTATCGCTTCACTCGGCTCGACGTTGCTTGGCACAGCTTCATGGCTGCAACGAAAGGAAAATGGCTCAAGTGGCTCAAGTTTAGGTTTTGGTATCAATTCCAATGTTTTTTTACCCTCCCGGAGTTGAATTTGAAGTTATTGGAAGAAATTGAGGTCTGTGTAAGTCTCGTTTATTCAATTTAAGTAATTAAGTAAATATGTAAGAAGTAAAACTATTTGAAGAATTAGACGGATGCTCTTAATATGGTGGAATACCTCAGTGTACGTCGTTACGAACTTTGAGGGACTAGTCAAGCGAATCTCAGAAATAGGATAGAGTGTCGGCTAAGGGCAACCAAGTTGGTGGCCCTACTATTTGCATGGTCAGAAGAGTTGTCTTGTGTATGATGATACGTACTCAGTGGTGCACAAGTCATGCATTTGACAATAGGATACGTTATGATGATGTGATACGTTATGAGGATGATGTTATGATGATATGATTTTTTATATGACATTATGATGTGTTATGATGATGCTATGTGTTAGGTTTTATGTCCTAAAACTCATAGTTTGTAAACAAAAAAAAAACATATTCTATTTTCAATAAAGTTATTATTATTGTTTATTCAGTAAAAATTGTTATTGAATAAAGTAAACTTTACGATCATTAATCTAAATCCAATAAACTAAGAACACTCTGATTATAGTATGATTACTTGAACTATATGTAGAGACATAAGAGTGGATCAAGTTCAAGTATATAGTCAAAATGATCTATAGTATAAGGATAAGGCTGAGTACCTTATTCTGGGGACACTATGGATGCGGCCCACTTTTGTATATAATATAAACAATGTGATCACTAAATTGTACATGTGGAAACATGTGAGTGGGGGCGTCCTATGCAATGAGTATTGCATAAGATCGGACCATGAAGAAAATCACTCTCACTTTATAATGTCGTTTACTGTTGAGACTGATTTTCTTTTCATTCGATAACCTAGGTAACTCGGTTTTAATCCTGAGCTAACCATGAACTCTTGTTTATTCGGAATTATCCTTAGATTTTCATGGGTGAGAGTGGCTCTAGTTCACCGACTCAATAGGCCTCCCATTTCAGGGGTAAGACTGGGTGAATGGCTGGGGACGTGGGGTGCAAGACGGAATTCACTCCTACCCGCTTTTAGGGATAGAAGAAAGGTAGTTCCCTTAAGCACTGACTCCAGGTCTTGAACAAAGGGCCCCACCCTCTCATTGGCCTGAGAGGGATTCGGTTTACTGGTTGGACCACAAACCAATTGTTCATTAGAGGATCATTGAGACAAGGAACAAGAAGTAACTTCAGGGGTAAAATAGTAAATTGACCCAGCTCTAGTTATGAACAACCTGTGAAGGATCGACTTACTAATCATGGTTATATCAAATGGACAGAAATATATCTATAGTGAGGGGAGTGCAACTACTAGGCTATAGTGGAGTGTCCTAGTAGTTAACGAATGTTGGTTAACCAGGTTAATGAGTTTAACCGGTTAATCTTGGATCGTTGGAGACCATGATCTATAGGTTCATTAGGTCCCTCTGCTAGCTCATATCGGACTAAACCATAGAACAGTGTGACGAGTGAGTTCGAAGTGTTCGAATTCAAATTCGGGAATATGCGTTACATATATACAATATATTTAATAGCAATTTTGTTTTATTTACGAATTAAACAAAAAGAGAGAATCTGAGATATTTAAATAAGATTTGAATATCTTAATCAATTATGTGTCGAAATTGATTGGGATTGGCATTTGAATCAATATTAAACAGTTTAATTAATCATTTAATGTTACTTTAATTTGAAATTCATTATTCAAATTAATTGATGAATTAAAATGAAGAAAGTCAAAATGTTGACTTCATCTAATGGAAAAATCAATGTTAGTGGAATTTTGAGGTGTCAAAATTTTGTTTAACCAAACTTGCATGTTTGCCAAATAAACCCCACAAGTTTGAATGGAATTTTGAGTGTCAAAATTTGGTTAACTCAAACATGCATGCTTGCCACATAATCCCAAACATTTGAGTGAAATTTTAAGCGTCAAAATTTGGTGATCTCAAATTTACATGAACATGCAAACATGACTCTTTAAATAGAGTGATCATGATACATGGGAAGTCCTTTTTTTTTATCTTGGTGAAAAACCTTGAGAAAAACCTCTCACAAACACTCGCTTCACATATACAAAGTCCCTCCCAAGTTTAGTCACTCACCGGATTCCACAATCCCGTTCTAAGGCCGGAGGATAGTGGAGAAGACACTAGTGGTGGTTCGAAACCGGTCCGTGAGGCAAAAGGAGTTTGAACTACAAAAGGTTAGTATTTAAACTCATTAAGTTTTAATACTTATGAACATGCTAGTTATTTACAATAATTGATGTTCTAAAAGTGCCTAAGATCCAAATTGCTTTCGCATGTGTTATATTAACACCATCACTATGATGTTATGATGATGTGATGTACTATGTTACTATACGTTAGGATGATGATGCATTATGATGTGATGGCATGAGATGCATGATGATGATGATGATATGACATAATACGAGGATATCTCATGTTATGATGATGTGCATGTATGAAATGACATGTTGCATTACAATGAGTTTTCTAATACACAACTCCCAAATGATGAATCTATGAAAGCTTATGCATGCATGTTAGTTAGAGTAATATGTGAAGAATGTGTGGGGTTGTGTCACGTTAATGATTTTAGGATGAAAAGTATCGGGACCTCATGCATATTGTATATTCATTTACATCGAGATACTTCTCCTTTTACAATTATTAGTACGGACGCGTACACTATGGTGATGATGATGATCATGTCTTGCATGTATTCAAGGGTTTGTTATATCTTCAGACGTCTAGCTACAGCCAACTAGTCAGACTATGATGAGCCCAAGGGACATGGTTTGTTATATCTTCAGACGTCTAGCTACAGCCAACTAGTCAGACTATGATGAGCCCAAGGGACATGTGAACTGATATCTTCAGACGTCTAGCTACAGCCAACTAGTCAGACTATGATGAGCCCAAGGGACATGTGAACTGTCTGGTGGGCTCATGCTCGCACGTGTAGGGCGTTGTAGGGAAGTACTACACATTCAATTTATCCGAACTCGAGGCCACCTCTAAATGATAGGACTCTAATCAAGATTGCATGTGTTTGCACTCCTTACTCCCAATAGTGGGGTCACTTACTGAGTATTTTTAAAAATACTCAAACCATGTGCTACTTCTACATTTTAGGTAAACGCAAGGTACCCACATGCGGTTGATAGCAGCATCACAATTAAAAACCATGACACATGTATAGGATAGTTGCATTTAATTTCATAAATCTTAGGTTAGTACCGTGCATTGTTATTTTTACTTCTACTTACGTTTATTTTAATATTTCCTTTGCATTGTTTTAAAATCCTTTTATTAAACATGTAAGTTTATTTCCGTGTTTCATGAGGTTATTTAAATTAATATTTTTGCATAAGAAGTCACTTCATGCACATGGTAGCGACTTTAGGTTAGTAGAAACAAAGGAATTTATAGAAATTCGACCTGAATTGCAAAGAAATTTAAAATAAATGTTAAATTTAAGATTTGGGGTCTAAAACAAACCATGGTGGATTTCTTTCAAACTAGAAGAAACAAATAAATGATATTGGTCTGTGTTTAAGAATTGGGATCTTACCAACCGATGTGGGATCTCACAATCCATCCCCTTGGGGGCCAGCGTCCTCGCTAACACATTGCCCGGTGTCTGGCTCTAATACCATTTGTAACCGTCCAAGCCCCACCGTTAGTAGATATTGTCCTCTTTGGGCTTTCCCTTA
>NW_019268684.1:59815-61068 GCF_002738365.1 Cucurbita moschata
AGGAACCTCTCCCTAGTAGATGCATGGCTGAAGACGGTATTGCAACTCGAGACCATAGCACATGCCTAGGGTAGTCGCATTTATCTTCTTAGACTTAGGCTAGGATATGATTTTTTACTTTAAATGTTTATTTATTTCATTTAGCTTATTGTTGTATCGTTTTAAAGATGTTTTCGAACACGCAAGTACATGACTGTGTTCTATGATAAAATTTATGTCTTATGAAGAACTTTAAATGCAATATTTCCATATTCAACGTTCATGATATGTATACAGTAGCGAGCTTAGATTAAGTAGAAAATTTAGGGTCGTTACAATTGAAACGTGGAATACATTATGTACACTTAAGAAGGAGGTTGGTAGGGCTTGTCTGTACGCCATTGGATCGATTTACTCAAGAATTACGAAGGGTTCAATGAACCGAGGACTTAGTTTACCTTTACAACCGAATCTCGAGATACCGAGCCGAGAGAAGTCATTGAGTCGAGCGGAGATGAGCCGCAGTTGGAAGCAAAACACGTGCCAGGCACGTGAGGCACTGAGGGCACGAGTAATCACTTAGTTCGAGGTGTGGACTCTGAGTCGGGTCATTGTCGGCTGGATCGTATTACTAGTACACTTCGACAATGAAGCTAATACTATATATGCACAATGCAACTACTGTCCAAAAAGGTAATGGGTGAAGATAAAGCTAGATCATATCGACCACATGAAAGAGAAAGATTGAATCATAGACCATATCCAAAGGTTGAAAGACAAAAGATAGATGACAAAAAACCAACTCAACTCGGGTGAGAGCTAATTTATGAGAGTTATTTAGCTCTAAAAACTAAGATTAATTTCTTTTAGAAAACAACCGTTTAGTATCATAATTCATGTTATTTAGAATAAATTTAAGTAAATAAAATTAAGCAATGGGTTTGTACTCATGATTAAAAAAAAAAAAAAAAAAAGGTAAATAGGTGTAAAAAGAAGAGTTTCTTAAATCTTAATGTTTCAGTGAAGAGATTATGAAAATGATCTAGATCCACCTTGAGGAATAAGAAAGACAAATTTCATCAGAAGCTTAACAAAATGTAAAATGCACCAACCATGCAGTTGTGCAGCCGAGTCTAATCTATAAATTTTCAAGATTTCAAAGATCCTCGTAAGATAGATGTTCAATCACGAGTTTTTTCACCGTGCAAACTCAAATGTATTCCATTCTCATTTACATGTAGGAAGCTAAAGTTCATTAGGATCTAAAGGCAGTC
>NW_019268684.1:61786-71412 GCF_002738365.1 Cucurbita moschata
TCGAGACAGAGCTCCGGTACGGTGATCGTTGAGCTTTGCAGATCCGGATAGGGAAGTGTGACAGGTGCCCAGACCTAGTGGTGATAGCTAAGGGGTCTTCTAAACAGGACTCCTGGACCGTAGAAACCCGTCCCTGAGCGAGGGACGTGGAGCCACTTAGGATGACTCAGTAGCTGACCGGCACATAGGGGGTCGCACCCCTTTTTGTGGATGTATGGTCCCGTGTGAGGGTCGTCAGTTAACCTCCATGGATGATATTCAGAGAGCGAGTCACGTATTCAGATCCAGCCATATGATCCTCTCAGATTTACTTATGAGGTCGCGCCTCACCTCAGGACACTAATCATTTCACAGCTTAAGATGGGCAAGCCTCCTAAGATACAGAAAAGAGAGTTGCAGCTTAGATCACTCTCCTTAGAAACCTGAGAAAGACCGTGGTTACCTACCAAGATAAGGATGCAAAAAGAGACTACAAGTAGGCTGCTTACTGAGTAGTTTTATACTCATTCCTTTCTGCTCTTTTTTTTTTTACAGGTACCGGTCGAGGTGGAGGAGCGTTCGAGTAGCTATGCGGTCACAGAGGGGGTCGTTCCGGAGCGTTAGTCCCTTGTCGGTCTTTTAGAGTTCTTTGTCTGTTTTCATATTTGGAGTTTTATGTATTTCATTTTACATTTGTAAATTCTTTTTATTAATTTAGAACAAAATTTTTCTCTATTTTGTTTTAATTAAATGGTATATTTACCTATTACTTTACTTTACTTTTCTTTTATTTTTATTTGTCTTCGATTTCGTCTTTTTAGTCACGATTCGGTCTTTCGAAGCCTCGAAAGTCGGGTCGTGACATTTAGAGTCGTTAGAGATCTAGACTTTGGAAGTCACAACTGAGAAACTTGGAAATGTGAATCCATGACAAGACCGCCAAATCACCCTAATACGCGCACATGGACCCCTAAACACGACTAATATGCACGCATGGACCCCCAAACGGGCTCGTAAATGTACCCTCTAGACCTAGAATGTACTCTATTCTACCATACTTTCATAATATGTCACATTAACAATAGTACAATAAGTAAACATGAAATTAAAAAACCTAACATTTGTCATCATAACAACACGTCATAACATAATTTGCAAATATAGAAATCACAAGGGACGACACAAGAAAGGGCCACGGGGCATTCGCCACTCGTGCTTCAAACAATTCATCGAACCAAAACAGTAGTGAAGAAACTTTCCAAGGTAGCTAAGTTGAAGTCCCTAAATCATACTTGGAACTAGTTCAATTTTTCCCCTTGAAATCCAAGTAAACCTATGCGAGTTCACGACACCGAATTAGCACAGATCGAGCAAAATGAAATACGGATGAAAATCTAGAATACTGTTGACAAAATAGAAAAGAAAAATAAAAGGAAAATACAGGAACAAAAAGAAAGAAAAAGGAGATATTTTTAAGCAAAACCGTTAACATAATAGAATAGAAAAGAAAAATAAGGAAAAAAAAAAAGAAAGAAATACAGTAAGAAAATGTGGAGTAAGAATGGATTAAAAGAAAAGAAAGGGGAGATTTAAAGATTTAAATAAATATGGTTAATTTTAAAAACACAGATGAAATTTAATAGAGTAAATGGTAAAGATAATTAAAATGAACGAGAAGTGAAGTAGATGAAAAAGAGAAAATTTAATAGAGCAAAATGGAAGATTTAGTGAACATTAAAAGATAAAATCGAAGAAATATCATCTCAAGAAAGTCCATCAAATTCTTTCTAGTAACACTATCTTCCCTCAAACAGTAATAATAGAAAATAAGATATTTAATGAAAATAGAATTATATGTATATATATAACCCTCCAAGACTCACATCACAGAGTCTCTAATGCACATATGAAGTCTAACACATTGACCATGATAAAATTTAGAGAATTGAAATTGAAATGGATGTCATGGTTCATATAGGTTGATTTGAATACAAAGGACAAAATCGAACTTTCTTAATGATAAATTGGTGACACCAGCCTAAGCTAATCAGGTAAGTGGTCTTACTATCAGCATGGTTATATTTGATGCTGACATGTGTCCTGTGGTTCTACACGTGTCATATATACTGATATGTGTGAATTGTTTATTGATCGATATGCTTATGATACGATATTGATATGTTATAATATGTGAATTGTATGATAATACTTATGGTACGATGTGTTTAATGATATGTTTGAGATATGATACGAGAAGGATGCATTGAACGTAATGTAATGATAGGAGTAAGATATGTTCATGAAATGTTAAGGTTAGGTTACGTATAGAAGTGCTATGGATATGAGAGATTGATAAAAACGATATGGTCACAATCGATTGATAAAAGAATATGGTTAGGTTATGGGTAGGAAGGGATAGGATTATGATAGATTGATAGAACGATAGCGTTAGGATACGTTCCTATAACGATATGACTAAGGTACGTTCATGTAATGATATGACTGTGATAGGTAGATATAAGAATGTCAAGACTATGATAAATTAGAGAACAATATGACCATGAAGTGTTTACGATACGATATGATTATGATACAACATGTGAGTGACGTGTATATATATATATATATATATATATTGTGATATGATATGAAAATGATATGAAATATGTTATGGTACGATAGGTATGAAATGTTACATCTTTCCATGTAAAGTTATTTGATGGATTATGTGATGTTCATCCATGTATATGTGATACATACATGAAGTATGTTCTTAAGGGAAGGAGAAAGGAAATAAAATAAATGTTATCTTATGAATAAAAGTCATGGGACCTCATGCATGCATGTATGTATGTCATGTGTATTAGGATACTTCCCCGTTATGTTATGCTAGTACGGATGCATACCTTCGATATTTATGTTCGACATGTTATCATGAAGACCTTTTCTTTTATGAGGGGTCCAGTGACGTGTGTTGCATTGTGTCCGACAAAGTCAGGCCTAAGGGGCACGTACACCAATCCCTCTGATGGGTCCACGTATGCGTACGTGGGCCGTGTGTAGAAAAGTACCATGCATCCCACTTTGCAAAGAATTAAAAAAAGCCTAAGGTCATGTTAAGGTTTAAAAGATAGGTCACAGTCATATATTGTGTGTGATTGCATTACTAAACCAATAATATAACTTTATACGATATAAGGTGTTTGGCTCACTAGTTGTGTTTGTATATCCCAACTGATTTTTGCCTGTATAAAAAATTAAATATTATTTTGTATCTAATTTTGGTGGTGTTTATCTTCATTTAAATTTTATTTTATTGAATTTTTATGTTTTATTTTACTTTTCTGTTTGCTTTTTTCATATTTTTAGTTTTGGTCCCAGATCCAAATTCTTGAAAATCGGACATGAAAGAAGATTGTGGAACTACAATATAATATGTGAAACTTTTAATAAGATATATGAAAATTAAAGGATTATGCCTTCCATCCTATTTGAAAGTCGATGTGAAGATTGCAGTAACACGAGCCTTTAATACCTATTTTAGATTTTCTTATTCTAAACTATCTCTAAGATTTGTCCGTAAAAATCATTATTTTTTTTTAGTTTTGATTTAAAAAGGATATTACAATTTTAAAAACTTATATTCTCATATAAATTTAATTTTTTTTTCATAATTTAAAATTTTGTAGAACAACAACACATTAATTATCAAATACATTTCCATACAAAAAAAAAAAAAAGAAAATAAAGAAGAAAAAAAAGAAAAAGGAAACAACAACAACAAGATTTTATGTGTTATCCCATTATTTTTTCATTTGTTTCTCAAGGATAATTCCACCAAAAGGAGATAATAGAGCTTCTCTATCTTTTATAGGTCCACTTGTGAATCAATTCATCAACATTAGCAAGAAAGTTTCTCAAGTAAATTCCATCATCTTTAGCCGTCCAAATACAAGTTCCTACAGTTCCATGTTTGCACCTGTCACGGAGCCATAAGTGCTGCGATTCAGGCCAAAAGCTTTCAAAAGAGACATATGCATCTGGCGTCTCCAACTTGCACCAAAAGAGGGTTGTTCCCCAAAAGTTAACCTTGAAGTTCCATTGGTAATCATCTCCATGATTAAGCAAATGATGATACTCCAAGTCATCGTCTTTAGACTGACAATGCACAAGCAACCCAAGTTTGCTTAGCCCGTTAACCACATGAATGTAATATCTAGAAGGTCCCGGTGGTGGTAACGAGACCCTTGGAACCTGAGCCCCAACTAGAGCCACCGTGAAAAGAAAGAAAACGACAATATTCTTTATCATTTCCTAATCAACCTTTAGTTTAACTACCAATTTGTGTTGGACATGTGAATAAATATACATACTTATAGTACAGGCAAGAAACTATGTAAATGCATGGTAGAAGAACTTAATCATTTAACTAATTTCAATTATGCAACACAATTTTATGGTTAATTTTGAGATAATTTTAGAGATTTATTAGATTTTTAATAACAAAATTCCTTGAATAGATAATAATAATATTTGATTTAAGTTGTTATTATCCCAAGAATAATAAATATTTCATTGGTTTTTAAAACACTTTCATATATTGGACAACAATATAAATACTTTCAGTAGAAAATACAAAATAGAGAGAGCAATTCATAGATTACATATGGGATAGCACCCAAGTTCAACAAGGTATTAAATACCTGATTTATTTTTTCAAGTTGAACTTTCAAACCTTTTACGAGGGCCTTAGAAATTTTAAGGCGAGGTAGAACAGATAAGTTCAAAAAATTCTAGAACTATAGTTTCGAATAGGAATTGCGCAAGACTTCTTTCGCAAGAATTACTCAATGCATTTTGGGAGAACCATTCTGGGGTTTTGATTTCACCATGTCACACCCTGAATTTCTAAGAAAAATTTTGCCAATCAATGTGTAAAAAATAAGAGGGAAACCAAAATGTGTATTAATATATGCCAAATTCATGTAATGAGGGAACGAGGAATGAGATACACGATTCCCTAGGTCCATAATTCCTCTGTTACCTCTAAACTCTAGAGTACCCTCTCGTCACGATTAAGCAACTTAATTGTAGTCTCTCATCGCATCCCTAACCTAGCAGGGAACCAATTGTTTACTTTTGGCTCTAGAGTTTCAACACTCTTGATACAAAGACCTGGGCAGAAAACTTATCCTTCGCAATGGTACAAGGTGGGGAACAACTTGCAGAGTATTAGTCTCCTTGCATCCATGGGATTGTTAACTGGTGAACCGTCCCACAGGCCATGAAGTAACCTAAGGTGAGGGGGTGCTACCCCTCGGTACATGCCACCTAAACAAGTTACTCACATGATCAACGGCCTCTCGTAGGACGGATCCTACGTGTAGGTAACTACTACCTAGCCTCGTGATTAATGTCCTAAAAACACGACGTGTCCACAATGCAGTGCAGTCGATCTACCACTGAGTAGCAAGCCTTGGACACAGGATTGTCAGGCGTATGGCTAGTGTCGTAAATCGTAGGGGGAGCGTCTTGTAGAATAAATCAAGAACATAATAAATACCTAGAAAGTAACAAGAACAAGAGAAAGATCTAGGTCTAGAACATGGATCAAGATCCTAGTTCTAAGTACAAGAACCAAGAACCATGGTACTAAGGCCCTTAAAGGATAACCAAGGTTTTAGAATCCACGGACCATGATCCTTAGAATAAATCACGATAAGAACCCCAAGTCAAGAAAAAGTGGGCATAAGTACTTACAATAAGAAACAAGAACAAGACAAGAAAGAGTGTGGCATCCTAGCATATCAACGACACGATTAAGAGCCTACAAGCAGGCTACATATTAAGTCTTTGTACTCATTCCTTATTCTCCATTTTTTTCAGGTAAGGAGCCGGTCGAAATCAGGAGTGTACTCTTGGGCAGGTAACATAGACTAACCTCACCGGTCGTCCTCAACTCTTTTGTTTTAAAATGTTTTGAGTTCGTTTCTTATTTTGTGTTTAAAATATTGTCGTGCCCTAAATTACTAATGTGCGCACACTATTTTGTTATAATATTGTCTCACCCTCTGATCGCCCTTCACGATTCCATTGGTCTCAGACTTCTAAAGGTGTTCAATCCTAAGTCTCGACCCACCAATCTACGTGCTTACCCTAGACTTAACTCGATTCTGTCGCTTATTGATATGAACCAAGAGATATCGATCATACAATATGGTTCAATGAAGATGTGAAGAAAATATTGTTGAAATTATTAAAAGATATTTCAATTCATGTCACATTGAGGAGGAATGAAGTTTCATGTTATAAATTTTGGGTGGATTACAATTTAGAGTAATTTAGAGTTATTGTATTTCATTAATGTATTTTAAGACTTTTATTTACCTTCGGTTAGAATTACATAATGGTTAATTATGACTATTAAGTATGAATGTTACAAGTCTTGGAATGCCTTTAATAGTTTCAGTTTCATTTTAAAGCTATATAAAGCCATGTATGTTGTATTTGTAAGTAGACTTGGAAAATATAGTAAAAGGAGCATTTGATTCAGGAGTTTATTGAAGAATAGTAAAAAGGATCGGCTAGTTGAATGAAATTAAAGTGGTAGGAGGATACTAACTTCAAATACATTATATGTATGCATAAATTCATACATCTCGATCCTTAACCAACCTTAGGAACTAAACCAACAACGTCCTTAATATCGACCTCAACTCAAACTCGTGAACAATCGATGTTCAAAATTCTCGAACTCCCAGCTAGAATCTTCTGTGCTTTCACATTAGGATTCTCTTTCTCTATGATCATAGCAACAATAGAATACTCTACAAAAACAAGCTCCGGCCATTGCTGTTTTCCTATCGTTTTGGGGCATTACAATAAGTTATTCTAAAGTTTTGAAGAAGATAGAACAAAATACGGTGAGGGGAAGAACAACCTGGACATTCAAACATCTTGATCTTCTTTGATTTCGGTTTGGATATGGGTTAGGGAGTTGATTATTTATAGCCATTAATGAACTTCAAAGCTCTCTCAAAGATCACAAGTTTGGGAGCCCTCAGACTTTTGGAGTTTTGGTTAGGACAACATAATTTGTGTATGGTTTATTCTTGTGGATCAAAATGAGATAAGCATTTTTGACTATGAGAAAGCTATTTCGAAGGCATTGGTAAAATAAGTGATATTGTTTGGAAGTTCATTTAAATATTATCTTTATATATTTATATTATTACATAGATTATTACCATGTCGTGAACTTGGAAGATAGGTCGACACGAAGTCACGGTTGTCGGATCTCGAATAGAGGAGCGCTAGAACACAATTTTCAAAAGTGAGAGAAACGAACAAAAACAACCGTTGGACAGTCGAGTGAAAAAGACACAACCCATGGATTCAAGGAAACCCATCTACAGCGAGTGACCCACAAGCCACTTGACGTTCACAGCCCAGCAACCCACGGGGCCTAGTAGACGCTCACGGCCGAAAAACCAACCTGCAGCCCACGACCCACACAATCCAGCAAATACAACTCGTACGTTTGAGAAGACGACTTGCACATGCTCCATCCTTCTTACATGTGCATGATGCATGTCTCCCTATCGCTTCACTCGGCTCGACGTTGCTTGGCACAGCTTCATGGCTGCAACGAAAGGAAAATGGCTCAGGTGGCTCAAGTTTAGGTTTTGGTATCAATTCCAACGTTTTTTTACCCTCCCGGAGTTGAATTTGAAGTTATTGGAAGAAATTGAGGTCTCGTTTATTCAATTTAAGTAATTAAGTAAATATGTAAGAAGTAAAACTATTTGAAGAATTAGACGGATGCTCTTAATATGGTGGAATACCTCAGTGTACGTCGTTACAAACTTTGAGGGACTAGTCAAGCGAATCTCAGAAACAGGATAGGGTGTCGGCTAAGGGCAACCAAGTTGGTGGCCCTACTATTTGCAAGGTCAGAAGAGTTGTCTTGTGTATGATGATACGTACTCAGTGGTGCACAGGTCATGCATTTGACAATAGGATACGTTATGATGATGTGATACGTTATGAGGATGTGTTATGATGATGTTATGATGATATGATTTTTTATATGACATTATGATGTGTTATGATGATGCTATGTGTTGGATTTTATGTCCTAAAACTCATAGTTTGTAAACAAAAAAAAAAAACATATTCTATTTTCAATAAAGTTATTATTATTGTTTATTCAGTAAAAATTGTTATTGAATAAAGTAAACTTTACGATCATTAATCTAAATCCAATAAACTAAGAACACTCTGATTATAGTATGATTACTTGAACTATATGTAGAGACATAAGAGTGGATCAAGTTCAAGTATATAGTCAAAATGATCTATAGTATAAGGATAAGGCTGAGTACCTCGTTCTGGGGACACTATGGATGCGGCCCACTTTTGTATATAATATAAACAATGTGATCACTAAATTGTACATGTGGAAACATGTGAGTGGGGGCGTCCTATGCAATGAGTATTGCATAAGATCGGACCATGAAGAAAACCACTCTCACTTTATAATGTCGTTTACTGTTGAGACTGATTTTCTTTTCATTCGATAACCTAGGTAACTCGGTTTTAATCCTGAGCTAACCATGAACTCTTGTTTATTCGGAATTATCCTTAGATTTTCATGGGTGAGAGTGGCTCTAGTTCACCGACTCAATAGGCCTCCCATTTCAGGGGTAAGACTGGGTGAATGGCTGGGGACATGGGGTGCAAGACGGAATTCACTCCTACCCGCTTTTAGGGATAGAAGAAAGGTAGTTCCCTTAAGCACTGACTCCAGGTCTTGAACAAAGGGCCCCACCCTCTCATTGGCCTGAGAGGGATTCAGTTTACTGGTTGGACCACAAACCAATTGTTCATTAGAGGATCAATGAGACATAAGGAACAAGAAGTAACTTCAGGGGTAAAATGGTAAATTGACCCAGCTCTAGTTATGAACAACCTATGAAGGATCGACTTACTAATCATGGTTATATCAAATGGACAAAAATATATCTATAGTGAGGGGAGTGCAACTACTAGGCTATAGTGGAGTGTCCTAGTAATTAACGAATGTTGGTTAACCAGGTTAATGAGTTTAACCGGTTAATCTTGGATCGTTGGAGCCCATGATCTATAGGTTCATTAGGTCCCTCTGCTAGCTCATATCGGACTAAACCATAGAAGAGTGTGACGAGTGAGTTCGAAGTGTTCGAATTCAAATTCGGGAATATGCGTTACATATATACAATATATTTAACAGCAATTTTGTTTTATTTACGAATTAAACAAAAAGAGAGAATCTGAGATATTTAAATAAGATTTGAATATCTTAATCAATTATGTGTCGGAATTGATTGGGATTGGCATTTGAATCAATATTAAATAGTTTAATTAATCATTTAATGTTACTTTAATTTTAAATTCATTATTCAAATTAATTGATGAATTAAAATGAAGAAAGTCAAAATGTTCACTTCATCTAATGAAAAAATCCATGTTAGTGGAATTTTGAGGTGTCAAAATTTTGTTTAACCAAACTTGCATGTTTGCCAAATAAACCCCACAAGTTTGAATGGAATTTTGAGTGTCAAAATTTGGTTAACTCAAACATGCATGCTTGCCACATAATCCCAAAC
>NW_019268685.1:0-30434 GCF_002738365.1 Cucurbita moschata
AAACGTCACAGATTAGGGTTTCCGAATTAGGGTTTCGATTTTAAGCACTCTTTTATTGTTACATGCACACCTCTTCTTAGAAATTCTATAATAATTCATTATGCCTGATCATTACCCACAGAAATATTGAAAAACGTTGACCGTGACTCGGTTTTTTTTTTATCATGTACTACAAACTTCACAGATTAGGGTTTCCGAATTTAGGGTTTCGAATGAAAGCACTCTTTTACTGTTTTTTACACTCCCTTTCTTCGACATTCTATTTTAAATCATCAAGCCTAATCATTCGCAACGAAAGTTTCAAAAAACGTCGACCGTGACTCAGTTTTTTTAGCACGTACTTCAAACGTCCCAGATTAGGGTTTTATTTTAATCTCTCTTTTACTGTTCTATGCACTCCGTTTCTTCGAAATTATATTCTAATTCAACATGCCTAATCATTATCAACAGAAATTTTGAAAAACGTCAAAACGTGACTGGGTCTTTTTAGCATGTACTTCAAACGTCATAGATTAGGGTTTCCGAATTAGGGTGTCGATTTTAAGCACTCTTTTATTGTTTCATGCACACCTCTTCTTAGAAATTCTATAATAATTCATTATGCCTGATCATTACCCACAGAAATTTCGAAAAACGTTGACCGTGACTCGGTTTTTTTTTATCATGTACTTCAAACGTCACAGATTAGGGTTTCCGAATTTAGGGTTTCGAATTAAAGCACTCTATTACTGTTTTTTACACTCCGTTTCTTCGATATTCTATTTTAAATCATCAAGTCTAATCATTCGCAACGAAAGTTTCAAAAAACGTCGATCGTGACTCAGTTTTTTTAGCACGTACTTCAAACGTCCCAGATTAGGGTTTGATTTTAATCTCTCTTTTACTGTTCTATGCAATCCGTTTCTTCGAAATTATATTCTCTTTCAACATGTCTGATCATTATCGACAGGAATTTTGAAAAACGTCAAACGTGACTGGGTCTTTTTAGTATGTACTTCAAACGTCACAGATTAGGGTTTCCGAATTAGGGTTTCGATTTTAAGCACTCTTTTATTGTTTCATGCACACCTCTTCTTAGAAATTCTATAATAATTCATTATGCCTGATCATTACCCACAGAAATTTCGAAAAACGTCACATATTAGGGTTTCCGAATTAGGGTTTCGATTTTAAGCACTATTTTTCTGTTTTTTACACTCCGTTTCTTCGACATTCTATTTTAAATCATCAAGCCTAATCATTCGCAACGAAAGTTTCAAAAAACGTCGACCGTGACTCAGTTTTTTTAGCACGTACTTCAAACGTCCCAGATTAGGGTTTGATTTTAATCTCTCTTTTACTGTTCTATGCACTCCGTTTCTTCGAAATTATATAATCTTTCAACATGCCTAATCATTATCGACAGGAATTTTGAAAAACGTCAAACGTGACTGGGTCTTTTTAGCATGTACTTCAAACGTCACAGATTAGGGTTTCCGAATTAGGGTTTCGATTTTAAGCACTATTTTTCTGTTTTTTACACTCCGTTTCTTCGACATTCTATTTTAAATCATCAAGCCTAATCATTCGCAACGAAAGTTTCAAAAAACGTCGACCGTGACTCAGTTTTTTTAGCACGTACTTCAAACGTCCCAGATTAGGGTTTGATTTTAATCTCTCTTTTACTGTTCTATGCACTCCGTTTCTTCGAAATTATATAATCTTTCAACATGCCTAATCATTATCGACAGGAATTTTGAAAAACGTCAAACGTGACTGGATCTTTTTAGCATGTACTTCAAACGTCACAGATTAGAGTTTCCGAATTAGGGTTTCGATTTTAAGCACTATTTTTCTGTTTCTTACACTCCGTTTCTTCGACATTCTATTTTAAATCATCAAGCCTAATCATTCGCAACGAAAGTTTCAAAAAACGTCGACCGTGACTCAGTTTTTTAGCACGTACTTCAAACGTCCCAGATTAGGGTTTGATTTTAATCTCTCTTTTACTGTTCTATGCACTCCGTTTCTTCGAAATTATATAATCTTTCAACATGCCTAATCATTATCGACAGGAATTTTGAAAAACGTCAAACGTGACTGGATCTTTTTAGCATGTACTTCAAACGTCACAGATTAGAGTTTCCGAATTAGGGTTTCGATTTTAAGCACTATTTTTCTGTTTCTTACACTCCGTTTCTTCGACATTCTATTTTAAATCATCAAGCCTAATCATTCGCAACGAAAGTTTCAAAAAACGTCGACCGTGACTCAGTTTTTTAGCACGTACTTCAAACGTCCCAGATTAGGGTTTGATTTTAATCTCTCTTTTACTGTTCTATGCACTCCGTTTCTTCGAAATTATATAATCTTTCAACATGCCTAATCATTATCGACAGGAATTTTGAAAAACGTCAAACGTGACTGGATCTTTTTAGCATGTACTTCAAACGTCACAGATTAGAGTTTCCGAATTAGGGTTTCGATTTTAAGCACTATTTTTCTGTTTCTTACACTCCGTTTCTTCGACATTCTATTTTAAATCATCAAGCCTAATCATTCGCAACGAAAGTTTCAAAAAACGTCGACCGTGACTCAGTTTTTTAGCACGTACTTCAAACGTCCCAGATTAGGGTTTGATTTTAATCTCTCTTTTACTGTTCTATGCACTCCGTTTCTTCGAAATTATATAATCTTTCAACATGCCTAATCATTATCGACAGGAATTTTGAAAAACGTCAAACGTGACTGGATCTTTTTAGCATGTACTTCAAACGTCACAGATTAGAGTTTCCGAATTAGGGTTTCGATTTTAAGCACTATTTTTCTGTTTCTTACACTCCGTTTCTTCGACATTCTATTTTAAATCATCAAGCCTAATCATTCGCAACGAAAGTTTCAAAAAACGTCGACCGTGACTCAGTTTTTTAGCACGTACTTCAAACGTCCCAGATTAGGGTTTGATTTTAATCTCTCTTTTACTGTTCTATGCACTCCGTTTCTTCGAAATTATATAATCTTTCAACATGCCTAATCATTATCGACAGGAATTTTGAAAAACGTCAAACGTGACTGGATCTTTTTAGCATGTACTTCAAACGTCACAGATTAGAGTTTCCGAATTAGGGTTTCGATTTTAAGCACTATTTTTCTGTTTCTTACACTCCGTTTCTTCGACATTCTATTTTAAATCATCAAGCCTAATCATTCGCAACGAAAGTTTCAAAAAACGTCGACCGTGACTCAGTTTTTTAGCACGTACTTCAAACGTCCCAGATTAGGGTTTGATTTTAATCTCTCTTTTACTGTTCTATGCACTCCGTTTCTTCGAAATTATATAATCTTTCAACATGCCTAATCATTATCGACAGGAATTTTGAAAAACGTCAAACGTGACTGGATCTTTTTAGCATGTACTTCAAACGTCACAGATTAGAGTTTCCGAATTAGGGTTTCGATTTTAAGCACTATTTTTCTGTTTCTTACACTCCGTTTCTTCGACATTCTATTTTAAATCATCAAGCCTAATCATTCGCAACGAAAGTTTCAAAAAACGTCGACCGTGACTCAGTTTTTTAGCACGTACTTCAAACGTCCCAGATTAGGGTTTGATTTTAATCTCTCTTTTACTGTTCTATGCACTCCGTTTCTTCGAAATTATATAATCTTTCAACATGCCTAATCATTATCGACAGGAATTTTGAAAAACGTCAAACGTGACTGGATCTTTTTAGCATGTACTTCAAACGTCACAGATTAGAGTTTCCGAATTAGGGTTTCGATTTTAAGCACTATTTTTCTGTTTCTTACACTCCGTTTCTTCGACATTCTATTTTAAATCATCAAGCCTAATCATTCGCAACGAAAGTTTCAAAAAACGTCGACCGTGACTCAGTTTTTTAGCACGTACTTCAAACGTCCCAGATTAGGGTTTGATTTTAATCTCTCTTTTACTGTTCTATGCACTCCGTTTCTTCGAAATTATATAATCTTTCAACATGCCTAATCATTATCGACAGGAATTTTGAAAAACGTCAAACGTGACTGGATCTTTTTAGCATGTACTTCAAACGTCACAGATTAGAGTTTCCGAATTAGGGTTTCGATTTTAAGCACTATTTTTCTGTTTCTTACACTCCGTTTCTTCGACATTCTATTTTAAATCATCAAGCCTAATCATTCGCAACGAAAGTTTCAAAAAACGTCGACCGTGACTCAGTTTTTTAGCACGTACTTCAAACGTCCCAGATTAGGGTTTGATTTTAATCTCTCTTTTACTGTTCTATGCACTCCGTTTCTTCGAAATTATATAATCTTTCAACATGCCTAATCATTATCGACAGGAATTTTGAAAAACGTCAAACGTGACTGGATCTTTTTAGCATGTACTTCAAACGTCACAGATTAGAGTTTCCGAATTAGGGTTTCGATTTTAAGCACTATTTTTCTGTTTCTTACACTCCGTTTCTTCGACATTCTATTTTAAATCATCAAGCCTAATCATTCGCAACGAAAGTTTCAAAAAACGTCGACCGTGACTCAGTTTTTTAGCACGTACTTCAAACGTCCCAGATTAGGGTTTGATTTTAATCTCTCTTTTACTGTTCTATGCACTCCGTTTCTTCGAAATTATATAATCTTTCAACATGCCTAATCATTATCGACAGGAATTTTGAAAAACGTCAAACGTGACTGGATCTTTTTAGCATGTACTTCAAACGTCACAGATTAGAGTTTCCGAATTAGGGTTTCGATTTTAAGCACTATTTTTCTGTTTTTTACACTCCGTTTCTTCGACATTCTATTTTAAATCATCAAGCCTAATCATTCGCAACGAAAGTTTCAAAAAACGTCGACCGTGACTCAGTTTTTTAGCACGTACTTCAAACGTCCCAGATTAGGGTTTGATTTTAATCTCTCTTTTACTGTTCTATGCACTCCGTTTCTTCGAAATTATATAATCTTTCAACATGCCTAATCATTATCGACAGGAATTTTGAAAAACGTCAAACGTGACTGGGTCTTTTTAGCATGTACTTCAAACGTCACAGATTAGAGTTTCCGAATTAGGGTTTCGATTTTAAGCACTATTTTTCTGTTTTTTACACTCCGTTTCTTCGACATTCTATTTTAAATCATCAAGCCTAATCATTCGCAACGAAAGTTTCAAAAAACGTCGATCGTGACTCAGTTTTTTTAGCACGTACTTCAAACGTCCCAGATTAGGGTTTGATTTTAATCTCTCTTTTACTTTTCTATGCACTCCGTTTCTTCGAAATTATATAATCTTTCAACATGCCTAATCATTATCGACAGGAATTTTGAAAAACGTCAAACGTGACTGGGTCTTTTTAGCATGTACTTCAAACGTCACAGATTAGGGTTTCCGAATTAGGGTTTCGATTTTAAGCACTCTTTTATTGTTTCATGCACACCTCTTCTTAGAAATTCTATAATAATTCATTATGCCTGATCATTACCCACAGAAATTTCGAAAAACGTTGACCGTGACTCGGTTTTTCGATATCATGTACTTCAAACGTCACAGATTAGGGTTTCGATTTTAAGCACTATTTTTCTGTTTTTTACACTCCGTTTCTTCGACATTCTATTTTAAATCATCAAGCCTAATCATTCGCAACGAAAGTTTCAAAAAACTTCGACCGTGACTCAGTTTTTTTAGCACTTACTTCAAACGTCCCAGATTAGGGTTCGATTTTAATCTCTCTTTTACTGTTCTATGCACTCCCTTTCTTCGAAATTATATTCTAATTCAACATGCCTGATCATTATCGACAGGAATTTTGAAAAACGTCAAAACGTGACTGGGTCTTTTTAGCATGTACTTCAAACGTCACAGATTAGGGTTTCGATTTTAAGCACTCTTTTATTGTTTCATGCACACCTCTTCTTAGAAATTCTATAATAATTCATTATGCCTGATCATTACCCACAGAAATTTCGAAAAACGTTGACCGTGACTCGGTTTTTTTTTTATCATGTACTTCAAACGTCACAGATTAGGGTTTCCGAATTTAGGGTTTCGAATTAAAGCACTCTTTTACTGTTTTTTACACTCCCTTTCTTCGACATTCTATTTTAAATCATCAAGCCTAATCATTCGCAACGAAAGTTTCAAAAAACGTCGACCATGACTCAGTTTTTTTAGCACGTACTTCAAACGTCCCAGATTAGGGTTCTATTTTAATCTCTCTTTTACTGTTCTATGCACTCCGTTTCTTCGAAATTATATTCTAATTCAACATGCCTGATCATTATTGACAGAAATTTTGAAAAACGTCAAAACGTGACTGGGTCTTTTTAGCATGTACTTCAAACGTCACAGATTAGGGTTTCCGAATTTAGGGTTTCGAATTAAAGCACTCTTTTACTGTTTTTTACACTCCATTTCTTCGACATTCTATTTTAAATCATCAACCTAATCATTCGCAACGAAAGTTTCAAAAAACGTCGACCGTGACTCAGTTTTTTTAGCACGTACTTCAAACGTCCCAGATTAGGGTTCGATTTTAATCTCTCTTTTACTGTTCTATGCACTCCCTTTCTTCGAAATTATATTCTAATTCAACATGCCTGATCATTATCGACAGGAATTTTGAAAATCGTCAAACGTGACTGGGTCTTTTTAGCATGTACTTCAAACGTCACAGATTAGGGTTTCCGAATTAGGGTATCGATTTTAAGCAATCTTTTAATTTTTCATGCACACCTCTTCTTAGAAATTCTATAATAATTCATTATGCCTGATCATTACCAACAGAAATTTCGAAAAATGTAGACCGTGACTCGGTTTTTCGATATAATGTACTTCAAACGTCACAGATTAGGGTTTCCGAATTAGGGTTTCGATTTTAAGCACTCTTTTTCTTTTTTTTACACTCCGTTTCTTCGACATTCTATTTTAAATCATCAAGCCTAATCATTCGCAACGAAAGTTTCAAAAAACGTCGACCGTGACTCAGTTTTTTAGCACGTACTTCAAACGTCCCAGATTAGGGTTCGATTTTAATCTCTCTTTTACTGTTCTATGCACTCCGTTTCTTCGAAATTATATTCTAATTCAACATGCCTGATCATTATCGACAGGAATTTTGAAAAACGTCAAACGTGACTGGGTCTTTTTAGCATGTACTTCAAACGTCACAGATTAGGGTTTCCGAATTAGGGTTTCGATTTTAAGCACTCTTTTATTGTTTCATGCACACCTCATCTTAGAAATTCTATAATAATTCATTATGCCTGATCATTACCCACAGAAATTTCGAAAAACGTTGACCGTGACTCGGTTTTTTTTTATCATGTACTTCAAACGTCACAGATTAGGGTTTCCGAATTAGGGTTTCGATTTTAAGCACTCTTTTTCTTTTTTTTACACTCCGTTTCTTCGACATTCTATTTTAAATCATCAAGCCTAATCATTCGCAACGAAAGTTTCAAAAAACGTCGACCGTGACTCAGTTTTTTAGCACGTACTTCAAACGTCCCAGATTAGGGTTCGATTTTAATCTCTCTTTTACTGTTCTATGCACTCCGTTTCTTCGAAATTATATTCTAATTCAACATGCCTGATCATTATCGACAGGAATTTTGAAAAACGTCAAACGTGACTGGGTCTTTTTAGCATGTACTTCAAACGTCACAGATTAGGGTTTCCGAATTAGGGTTTCGATTTTAAGCACTCTTTTATTGTTTCATGCACACCTCATCTTAGAAATTCTATAATAATTCATTATGCCTGATCATTACCCACAGAAATTTCGAAAAACGTTGACCGTGACTCGGTTTTTTTTTATCATGTACTTCAAACGTCACAGATTAGGGTTTCCGAATTAGGGTTTCGATTTTAAGCACTCTTTTTCTTTTTTTTACACTCCGTTTCTTCGACATTCTATTTTAAATCATCAAGCCTAATCATTCGCAACGAAAGTTTCAAAAAACGTCGACCGTGACTCAGTTTTTTAGCACGTACTTCAAACGTCCCAGATTAGGGTTCGATTTTAATCTCTCTTTTACTGTTCTATGCACTCCGTTTCTTCGAAATTATATTCTAATTCAACATGCCTGATCATTATCGACAGGAATTTTGAAAAACGTCAAACGTGACTGGGTCTTTTTAGCATGTACTTCAAACGTCACAGATTAGGGTTTCCGAATTAGGGTTTCGATTTTAAGCACTCTTTTATTGTTTCATGCACACCTCATCTTAGAAATTCTATAATAATTCATTATGCCTGATCATTACCCACAGAAATTTCGAAAAACGTTGACCGTGACTCGGTTTTTTTTTATCATGTACTTCAAACGTCACAGATTAGGGTTTCCGAATTAGGGTTTCGATTTTAAGCACTCTTTTATTGTTTCATGCACACCTCATCTTAGAAATTCTATAATAATTCATTATGCCTGATCATTACCCACAGAAATTTCGAAAAACGTTGACCGTGACTCGGTTTTTTTTTATCATGTACTTCAAACGTCACAGATTAGGGTTTCCGAATTAGGGTTTCGATTTTAAGCACTCTTTTTCTGTTTTTTACACTCCGTTTCTTCGACATTCTATTTTAAATCATCAAGCCTAATCATTCGCAACGAAAGTTTCAAAAAACTTCGACCGTGACTCAGTTTTTTTAGCACTTACTTCAAACGTCCCAGATTAGGGTTCGATTTTAATCTCACTTTTACTGTTCTATGCACTCCCTTTCTTCGAAATTATATTCTAATTCAACATGCCTGATCATTATCGACAGGAATTTTGAAAAACGTCAAAACGTGACTGGGTCTTTTTAGCATGTACTTCAAACGTCACAGATTAGGGTTTCCGAATTAGGGTTTCGATTTTAAGCACTCTTTTATTGTTTCATGCACACCTCTTCTTAGAAATTCTATAATAATTCATTATGCCTGATCATAACCCACAGAAATTTCGAAGAACATTGACCGTGACTAGGTTTTTCTTTATCATGTACTTCAAACGTCACAGATTAGGGTTTCTGAATTAGGGTTTCGATTTTAAGCACTCTTTTTCTGTTTTTTACACTCCGTTTCTTCGACATTCTATTTTAAATCATCAACCTAATCATTCGCAACGAAAGTTTCAAAAAACGTCGACCGTGACTCAGTTTTTTTAGCACGTACTTCAAACGTCCCAGATTAGGGTTCGATTTTAATCTCTCTTTTACTGTTCTATGCACTCCGTTTCTTCGAAATTATATTCTAATTCAACATGCCTGATCATTATCGACAGGAATTTTGAAAATCGTCAAACGTGACTGGGTCTTTTTAGCATGTACTTCAAACGTCACAGATTAGGGTTTCCGAATTAGGGTTTCGATTTTAAGCAATCTTTTAATTTTTCATGCACACCTCTTCTTAGAAATTCTATAATAATTCATTATGTCTGATCATTACCAATAGAAATTTCGAAAAATGTTGACCGTGACTCGGTTTTTCGATATAATGTACTTCAAACGTCACAGATTAGGGTTTCCGAATTAGTGTTTCGATTTTAAGCACTATTTTTCTGTTTTTTACACTCCGTTTCTTCGACATTCTATTTTAAATCATCAAGCCTAATCATTCGCAACGAAAGTTTCAAAAAACGTCGACCGTGACTCAGTTTTTTTAGCACGTACTTCAAACGTCCCAGATTAGGGTTCGATTTTAATCTCTCTTTTACTGTTCTATGCACTCCGTTTCTTCGAAATTATATTCTAATTCAACATGCCTGATCATTATCGACAGGAATTTTTAAAATCGTCAAACGTGACTGGGTCTTTTTAGCATGTACTTCAAACGTCACAGATTAGGGTTTCCGAATTAGGGTTTCGATTTTAAGCAATCTTTTATTGTTTCATGCACACCTCTTCTTAGAAATTCTATAATAATTCATTATGCATGATCATTACCCACAGAAATTTCGAAAAACGTTGGCCGTGACTCGGTTTTTTTGATCATGTACTTCAAACGTCACAGATTAGGGTTTCCAAATTAGGGTTTCGATTTTAAGCACTCTTTTTCTGTTTTTTACANTTTATTGTTTCATGCACACCTCTTCTTAGAAATTCTATAATAATTCATTATGCCTGATCATTACCCACAGAAATTTCGAAAAACGTTGACCGTGACTCGTTTTTTTTTTTTATCATGTACTTCAAACGTCACAGATTAGGGTTTCCGAATTTAGGGTTTCGAATTAAAGCACTCTTTCACTGTTTTTTACACTCCGTTTCTTCGACATTCTATTTTAAATCATCAAGCCTAATCATTCGCAACGAAAGTTTAAAAAAACGTCGATCGTGACTCAGTTTTTTTAGCACGTACTTCAAACGTCCCAGATTAGGGTTCGATTTTAATCTCTCTTTTACTGTTCTATGCACTCCGTTTCTTCGAAATTATATTCTAATTCAACATGCCTGATCATTATCGACAGGAATTTTGAAAAACGTCAAACGTGACTGGGTCTTTTTAGCATGTACTTCAAACGTCACAGATTAGGGTTTCCGAATTAGGGTTTCGATTTTAAGCACTCTTTTATGATAACCACATAAAAGCTTAGGAACCTTTCATGACATACCCTAGCTAGACCTCATGCTATTTATCAAAATAAACCCCCGACCTAATCTGTCTTTGACGTTTAGAAACCATACTGACCTCGGATGGTAAAACTAGAGGGCTTTGGAAGGGTCGAAAACCTTGGAATCAATATATTATAGTGATACCGAGTCACCAAGTCGAGCTGCCGAGTCGACCAACTAAGCCGCCAAGCTGAGCTGCGGGATTTGATGGAGTTGAGCCGCCGTACACGTCAAGCCGAGCCGAGAGCACGCGTGTAGAGCCGAGACCAAGGCTGCAGCGCGCGTCCGTGTTAGGCTGAAACGCACAGGGCCTGCGTTTGTTCTGTGGGCCGATTTAGAGGCCGAAACCCGACCCGACTCTACGTCTTCTTCACCTGAGGATCCCGATGAACCCTAATCGCAGAGTTCGACTGCCGTTGCCGATGAGACCACCGTCGTCCTTGGCGATGCGTCTGTCCCGCTTGTCCTGAAGTACCCTGGTTTCGGTTTGCTACTACCTACGGGCTCCCAGAAGTCCAAAGTCCCGCGACGTTTTCGATCCCTCACATAACCTTTCGGCTCCTCGCTCAAAGTTACGATAGTGACTCGAAAGGAAAAGTCGGCTACTAAGTTTACTTAGGGTTTAATATGGGGACTCAAGACATTAATATGCCCTTGCTGGCAAGGCATGCCTCACCGGAAATCCGGCGAGATTTAAGGTTTTTTTCTTTTGAGCTTTTTTTAAACCCTTAGATGGTAAGTTGAAAGAGAATAATATTTGCTCATAGTAGGCTTGACTAAAAATTTATATTTTAGAGAAAATATTCAAGAATACCGTACATTACAAGCCGAGTCTAAAGACCCTTTGAAAGGCCATTGTCCGCAGCCCACAATCCATTGGTTGGTGAAATGATTGGAGAACATTTTCTTACGAGCCCATTAGAAATTAGATATTTTTAATTTTTGGAAAATTATAAAATTAGTTTTATAAAATTGTATGCAACAATGTTTTTACGTATATAGTCATTAATATAATAGTGATGGATTTACTATATAATTTATCTTTTTAAGATCTATTATATAATTTAAAAAGAACTAAAATGGTTCATATTTAATTTATTTTAATATTTCTATTCAAACTAAAGTAATATTTATGTTATGAATTAAAATGAATCTCATCATTTCTAAAATCTAAAGAAAAAATTTTCATTGAAAAAAAAAAAAAACTTCTATGATCTCATGGGTCATTTAAATCCTTTTAAGTAGAGCTATTGGACCAAAAAGCAATGGACAATCGATTAATAAATATGTCAATAGGAAGGTGGTGCAAGAATGACGTCTTTGCCCCCGTTTCCTTTTATTTTCTAGTGAAATTTATCCATTCGTAGGGATTTTCCATAAAAAATTAGTGGAGATTTTCGTATATACAATTATCCCGGGTGGGGATTAGAAATGAATATTCTTCTTCGCCTTCCCTATTTAACTAAGCAGCTTGAATCGCTCCCATTCTGCTAGAGCTTCATGGGCGTTGCCCCGTTCCTCAATTAAATGTTTGGATGTGAGCTGTACTCTGCGAGGAGCCAAACGGGTGTATGGCCTTGCCATTTGACCTCTCTTCTCATGTGACTAGGAATGCTAAGAGACAACCTCTCAATTGTCACTACCTGGCCTCTCTTGCTACTATGGTAGCCCCTAGTGTGGTCAGCACCAATCGTGTTCGGGTCATGAAGCTTACACTCATTCACATTGGTTCATCTAGCTATGCCACGAGCCTTTTGCTCTTTTAACGTAAAAGGTGGTTGCCCATTCGTCAACATCTAGGAATCTGCTTGACATCTCAGCGGCGAGATTGGATACCAGCATCCGATCGAAGTTCCATTTTAGTGCCCCCCCTAACATAAAGGCGAGCTTTTCTAGGTGGGTCACTTTGCGCAAGATATTGCTTAGGATCAACGGGTCACACGACAGGTGCACAATTGACTTTGCACTCTCCATCCTTCGGCTGCCTATCGGCTTGGCAAGCAAGCTACCTTGATCTGTCTCTGGTTTCAATTCGTTATGCTCAGCACCTCCAACAAGTCCATCAGTCTCTTGCTGCCTAAAACTCCGCCAATCAAGCGCAGTGATATGTGTGATGGTGTTACTATAACACGTGCTGAAGCAATTTGGATCTTAGGCACTCTAGCATGTTCAAAGCATTAAAATTCAATGAGTTTGAATGCTAACATTTTGTAGTTCAAATTCATTTTTCCTCACGAACCGATTTCGAACCACTACTAGTGTCTTCCCTACTATTCTTCGGCCTTAGAACGGGATTGTGGAATCCAGTAAGTGATGAAATTTGATAGGAATTTCGTAATATGTAAAGAGAGAGTTTTGAGAGATTTTCTCAAAGTTTTTTCACAAAGAATTTCTATGTATCTTATAGAGTCATATTTGCATGTTCATGCAAATTTGAGATTACCAAATTTTGACACTCAAAATTCCATTCAAATTTGTCGGATTACATAGCAAACATGCAAGTTTGGTTAAACCATATATGGACACTCAATATTTCACTAACTCAAACATGGATTTTTCCATTAGGTGAAGTCAACATTTTGACTTTATTTATTTTAATTCAACAATTAATTTAAATAATTAATTTCAAATCAAAATAATATTAAATAATTAATTAAACAATTTAATTAATACTTAACATTAAATCAAATGCCAATCCCAATTAATTCCCCACAGATTGAATCCCTATTTATAATTAAAATATTTAAATCTTATTTAAATATCTCCAATTCTCTCTTTTTGTTTAATTTATAATTAAAACAAAATGCAGTTAAATATATCGTATATACTTATTTAGCGTATATTCTCTAATTTGAATTCGAACACTTTGAACTCACTCGTCACACTGTTCTAAGGTTTAGTCCGATATGAGCTAGCAGGGGGACCTAATGGACCTACAGATCATGGGCTCCAACAATCCAAGATTAACCGACTAAACTCATTAACCTTGTTAACCAACATTCGTTAACTACTAGGACACTCCACTATAGCCTAGTAGTTGCACTCCCCTCACTATAGATATATTTCTGTCCATTTGATATAACCATGATTAGTAAGTCGATCCTTCATAGGTTGTTTGTAACTAGAGCTGGGTCAATTTACCGTTTTACCCAGAGCTGGGTCAATTTACCGTTTTACCCCTAAAGTTACTTTTTATTCCTTAAGTCCCACTAAACCTCTAATGAACAATTGGTTTGTGGTCTAACCACCAAACCGAATCCCTCTTGGGCCAATGAGAGGGTGGGGCCCCTTGTTCAAGACCTAGAGTCAGTACTTAAGGGAACAACCTCTCTACTATCCCTAAAAGCGGGTAGGAGCGAATTCCATCTTACACCCTCTGTCCCCAACTATTCATCCAGTCTTACCCCTGAAATGGGAGGCTTATTGAGTCGGCGAACTCGGGCCACTCTCACCCATGCAAATCTAAGAATAATTCCGAATAAACAAGATTTCATAGTTAGCTCAGGATTAAGATCGAGTTACCTAGGTCATCAAATGAAAAAATCAGTCTCAACAGTAAACGACATTATAAAGTGAGAGTGGTTTTCTTCATGGTTCGATCTTATGCAATACTCATTGCATAGGATGCCCCCACTCACACGTCTCCACATGTACAATTTAGTGATCACATTGTTTCTATCATATATAAAAGTGGGCCGCATCCATAGTTTTTCCAGAATAAGGTACTCAACCTTATCCCTATACTATTGATCATTTTGATTATATACTTGAACTTGATCCACTCTTATGTCTCTACATATAGTTCAAGTAATCATACTATAGCCAGAGTGTTCTTAGTTTATTGGATTTATATTAATTATCGTAAAATTCACTTTATTCAATAACAATCTTTACTGAATAAACATCAATAATAACTTTATTGAAAATAGAATATGTTTTTGTTTACCAACTATGAGTTTTATGACATAAAACCCAACAATGTGGAAATCACTACAAGGGGAGTAAGATTCAGATTATCTTATTGATCGAATATCTCAAGGCAAGAATAGTATTTGAGATTCGAATCACTCTACAAGCAAGATCGATCATGTCTAGCTTGAATGATTCTTGTTGATCAAATATCTCAAGGCAAGAACACTTGCTTGAGATTCAAATCACTCTACAAGCAAGATTGATCATGTCGAGCTTGAATGATTATACATGCAACCTAAACTACATAGAATTGCAAAGAAACTTAGCCATTGGCTAAGGAAAAGCACGCATGCCTCTTTTACTATATTTTCCAAGTCCCCTTACAAATACAACATACATGGCTTTATATAGCCTTAGAATGAAATAGCATTTCAAGAGTTCTAACATTCATACTTAATGGCCACAATTAACCATTATGTAACCTAAAGTAACTAAAAAGTCTTAAAATACATTAATGAGATACAATAACTCTAAATTACTCTAAATTGTAATCCATCCAAAATTTATAACATGAAACTTCTTTCTTTTTCAACGTGGCATGAATTGAAATATCTTTTGATAATTTCAACAATATTTTCTTCCCATCTTCATTGAAGTATATGATTGATGTCTCTTGGTTCATATCACGCAACTTTACGTTTAATCCTATCTGCCCAAAGAATACTATGCGTTCTCCACTTTTGGACCTCGCAAAGAGAGAACGTGTTTTTTTCTCTGATTTTCTCTCTCATTCGCGGAGCGAAGAAAGCGGGCTTTGCCCCAGCTACCTCTATCTTTAGGAAACCTAAAGAGCTACCGAAGGAAAGGGATGTAGTCTCTCCCTTGGTCTTTTGAGAGGAGAAGGCAGAGAAGAAAACGTCATTAGCGCAAGTTTTTTTGCTTCTTGCGCCCTTACTAGTACTAGTAAAAGGGCTCTTTGAGCAAGGAGGCATCCTAGTAGGAAGGCCGTGATAGTGTTAATATAACACATGCGGAAGCAATTTGGATCTTAGGCACTCTTAGAACATCAATTATAATAAATAACTAGCATGTTCATAAGAATTAAAACTCAAGGTGTTTGAGTACTAACCTTTTGTAGTTCAAATTCCTTTTTCCTCACGAACCGGTTTCGAACCACCACTAGTGTCTTCCCCACTATTCTCCGACCTTAGAACGGGATTGTGGAATCCGGTGAGTGACTAAACTTAAGAGGGATTTAATATATATGAGAAGAGAGTTTGTGAGAGTTTTTCTCAAGGTTTTTCCAAGGGGAAGTTCCATGTACCTTGATCACTCTATTTATAGAGTCATGTTTGCATGTTCATGCAAACTTGAGATCACCAAATTTTGACACTCAAAATTCCACTCAAATGTTTGGGATTATGTGGCAAGTTTGAATTAACCAAATTTTGACACTCAAAATTCTACTCAAATTTGTGGGGTTTATTTGGCAAGCATGCAAGTTTGGTTAAACCAATTTTTGACACCTCAAAATTCCACCAACTCAAACACCGATTTTTCCATTAAGTGAAATCAACATTTTGACTTTCTTCATTTTAATTCAACAATTAATTTGAATAATTAATTTCAAATTAAAGTAATATTAAATGATTAATTAAACTATTTAATTAATATTTAATATTAATTCAAATGCCAATCCCAATAAATTCCGACATATATTTGATTAAAATATTTAAATCTTATTCAAATATATTCGATTCTCTTTTTTGTTTAATTCGTAAGTAAAACAAACATGCGGTTAAATATATCGTATATACGTAGTGCATATTCCCTAATTTGAATTCGAACACTTCGAGCTCACTCGTCACATTGTTCTATGGTTTAGTCCGATATGAGCTAGCAGAGGGACCTTAATGGACCTATAGATCTTGAGCTCCAATGATCCAAGATTAACTGGTTAAACTCATTAACCTTGTTAACCAACATTCGTTAACTAGGACACTCCACTATAGCCTAGTAGTTGCACTCCCCTCACTATAGATATATTTCTGTCCATTTGATATAACCATGATTAGTAAGTCGATTCTTTACAGGTTGTTCGTAACTAGAGCTGGGTCAATTTACCGTTTTACCCCTAAAGTTACTTCTTGTTCCTTAAGTCCCACTAAACCTCTAATGAACAATTGATTTGTGGTCCAACCACCAAACCAAATCCCTCTCGGGCCAATGAGAGGGTGGGGCCCCTTGTTCAAGACCTAGAGTCAATACTTAAGAGAACAACCTCTCTACTATCCAAGCAGGTAGGAGTGAATTCTATCTTGCACCCTATGTCCCCAGCTATTCACCTAGTCTTACACTTGAAATGGGAGGCTTATTAAGTCGGTGAACTCGAGCCACTCTTACCCATGCAAATCTAAGGATAATTCTGTATAAACAGGAGTTCATAGTTAGCTCAAAATTAAGGTCGAGTTACCTAGGTGATCGAGTGAAAAAATCAGTCTCAACAGTAAACGCTATTATAAAGTGAGAGTGATTTTCTTCATGGTCTGATCTTATGCAATACTCATTGCATACGACGCCCCCACTCATATGTCTCCACATGTACAATTTAGTGATCACATTGTTTATATCATATACAAAAGTGGGCCACATCCATAGTGTCCCTAGGATAAAGTACTTAGCCTTATCCCTGTACTATAGATCATTTTGACTATATACTTAAACTTGATCCACTCTTATATATCTACATATAGTTCAAGTAATCATACTATAGCCAGGGTATTCTTAGTTTATTGGATTTAGATTAATGATCCTAAAATTAACTTTATTCAATAACAATTTTTACTGTATAAATATGAATAATAACTTTATTGAAAATAGAATATGTTTTTATTTACAAACTATGAGTTTTAGGACATAAAATCCAACAGGCCGACCACTATATAAGCCGCCATCCGTCCAGGAGAGAAGCAAGCTACCTTTCTTTGATCCACCTTCCCGGGTGGGGGAGAGGACAAAAATAGGCCGCAGATGGTGGTCGTGGTAGGTTCGAGGATTTTACGCGGCGGAGTGAACTCCTCTATCGTCTTGCATTTCCTCTGGCGAACCACCTCTGATATGAATCCAACAACTGATCACTTCCATGTACCCGAACGAGCAATTACAAGAAGCAATACAAAGAAGATTTAAGTATCAAATCAAGAAAATAATGGAGTGACTGACATTAGAAAGTGATTAGAAGACTTTCTTTTGGTAGTTGAACTACCAATTAAGACAATTTATGAATATCTTATTTTCTTCGATTTATATTTAATAGCATTTATTAGTAGTTTTTATGAATGCCTTGTTTTCTTCAATTTGTATTTAATAGCATTTGTAGTTGGTGGTTGAATTTTATTATGTTAGGGTTATCTTTTGAGTCTATTTGAAGGCATGTAATATTCATGTTTGAGTATGAATTGTTGAATACAAACAAAATCTTTGTGTTTTCTTGATACCTTTTTGATGTTATTCTTTTTCAAACCTTGCTTTAGGTTTGATGTTTAAACTGATTCATTGAATTAGTTTTGATCAAGCTAATTCTGGAGTGAATTGTCTTGATATCTAAGAGTGACCATCATAGATTCCAAGTTCGATCTGAGAGTCATTCATATTCTAACCAGCTCTTGGTTGGAATCAATTCGTTAAGTTAGCTTTCTCTGTGAACGTTTTGCAAGGATTCTAGAAAGACCTCTAGCTTTGCAAATTCCAGCATTGTAGGCGCTTATCACCCTTGATTCATCGTACTGGAGCGATCCGAGAATAACGATTAGGGTCATATTCTATTCTTTCTATAATGCCCATAGACGAAGTGCTTCGTTTCAGATCAATTCTTCGTTGCAATCGCTTCAATCCATCCCCTCGGTGAAAAACCGTAATACACCCTGAGGAATTCTTACCAACAGACTTCCTTGTACCTAAAGTGAATTGTCCAAGTGTTCTCCCTTCTTGGCTTTGTCTCATTGTCGAGATCATAATCATTTGATTTCGCTCCTACTCTTATAAAAAAAGGCAGGCTAGCTCCTACTCCTTCTTTCTTCTCCTTCATCGTCGTTGGTCCTTTTGACATCACATTCTCGGCTGCCTCCGATCCGATAGCAAAGAAACCTATAGCCAGTGACTAGTTCCGCTCTGGAGCTACGTATTCTGTTTATGCGCTACTAAGCTTTCGAAAGTGAGATCACCACTAGCTTGAAGAAAAGGGAAGGATCACTCCTAAATGCAGCATTTTTCTTAAATACAATACCAACACACCCTTGCCTCCCTCACCGTCAAAACTCTCCTCTTCAGTGAGACCAGCCACCTCCTTTCCTTTAACTAATTCAAACGATTCCACCAGTAGGATAGTCATCTCAATGAACATTTGAGTATATATACAAAAAAAAAAAAAAAAAACACAAAATCTCAAGTCCAATATAGATATACAATGAATATTCGTCCACTTACTAATAAGAAAAGAAAGTGGCTTTTCTTCTAAAGTGAAGAAAGGCTCTTAGCAACCTATGACCGGCTCAATGAGCCGCCTTTGGGCGATGGCCAATCTCTTACTTAAAGAAAAATCGTCACATATTTCTGTAATACTCAATTCTGAATGACTGACTTTTTTCAGTAAAATGAATGATTTGCTTCTTCCGTTTTCTTGCCTGCGCTAACACTTCGTTACTATACCGGAATATATAAAGGAAGACCTTACCTGGACCAATGGTTTGTAGACTCGGAGTCAAATTCTTGAGTCCTAAGGCCCTATGCCTTGGTGTCGACTCTAAACCCCTTTTTCTCCTATTTTGATAGGACTTTGTGGCCTCGTGATGATATGGCAAGCGGTGCCAAACAAAATGCGGGTGCTACTGCTGGTGACTCCACTGGGGAATATCAGCCTAAAATCTATGGTTCTTGGTTTTTCACTTGACTTGAAAATGAACTGACATTCCTATTGTTCTTGTTTCCTTTGTTCAAAATCGAATATGTAGAAACTTAGGGTTCACCTATTTGAAATAAACACACACCACCTCCCTACACCTAAGCATTGCATGTATTTGCATCTTGCATATAGTCCCGAAATAGGAAAACTCAGTGGGAATTATTGGTGTCTACGGGCTAGGGAGTCGAGTCATACCATCCCCAAAACCGACCACCAGCTGCTAAGTACTCCTCTTAGGAGGGTATACCAAAGTGGGAGTGCATAGTACCGTTTGACCAGTCCTACGTCCTAGGGATGAAGGGCTGGGAGGTATATTTTTCAGCCCCCATTGTAGTGAGAACCTTAACTTGTCCTACGTTAGCTTAAATTCAATCATGTAGTGGCCATAGAACTACTGAACACCTAGTAGGATGCACCTAAGCATTAAGCAAGACTATGAGATAGGTGATTTTCTCTTTTAACATCATTCCATCCCGCAAGAAAGTTCCCCTTAAACTGTCCTGGGTCCACCCATCTTGTCAACTGGTTCATGTAGAAGAAGTTAGACCCCCGAATTTTGAATCTTCCGTTGTAACTACTATGTTAGATGAACTCAAAATCTTGGTTCTGCGTGAACCAAACACTTTCAACATTCTCAAGGCTCTGTTGGCCCAAAAGGAGAGCTTGAACTGGCCCATCAATAAGTTAGCTCCTTCTACTGCACCTCAAGCACCTCTAGTTCAAGTCTTTTTGATGATTGTGACCAATATGCTTCAGACTCTCCCGACCCAGGACAACCTTTTTAATTTAACAGGCCATAACCCTTCCTTCTCCTTCAGCCATAATTGAAATGGAAAAATGGTGAAAGAACAAGGGGAGCAACTAACTAAGTTAGAGGAAGAGTTGCAGAGAGTAAAGGGTCTAGAGACCATGGGCTCAACATTCAGGGGTTGACCATTTTTCCAGAGGCAAAATCTCAAGAAAAGTTGCGATGCCTGACATAGACAAATACGATGGAACTGGTTGTCCTAAGACTCATCTGTTGCAGTTTTTCTCAAATGTAGGTTCTATGAGGCTCACTCAGAAGCAGATGGCCAAAATCTTTCCTAGAATTCTTGTTGGGGCCGTTGGGCGATGGTTCACACAGATTGAAAAATCTACCCTGAAATCTTGGGATGACATCGACAATGCTTTTTTGAAAGAATAGAAAATTATAACATCCGATTAAAGTAATCAGAAGAGGGCTGAAAATGACTCGCCATCGACCAAATGAAAAATTCATGGATTTCCTGGCACGTTGGCAGGCCAAAGCTACCCAAGTGATCGATCTCCTCCCAGAAAAGGAAAAAGTGCTGATAATGGTAACATGAGTAGGCAATACCATGACTCTTTCTATTCCCATGCAATGACCATTTATGGCTCTTTGATTGATGATATGAATTCAACTGCTGACCCTTTGCATGTACCCGAAGGACCGATTACGAGAAGCAAGGTTAAGAAGATTCAAGAGGCTTATACATTGCATCTTTGAAAGCTAGCTAGTGTACAAGTTGAAACAAAGACTTTTGAGCCAAAAAATCTTTATAGCATTAGCATATAAAATCAAGAAAATAATGGAGTAGCTGACATTGGAAAGTAATTAAAAGACTTGCCTTTGGTAGTTGAACTACCAATTAAGATAATTTATGAATACCTTATTTTCTTCGATTTGTATTTAATAGCATTTATTAGTGATTTGTAGTTGGTGGTTGAACTTCATTATGTTAGGGTTAACTTTTGGGTCTATTTAAAGGCATGTAATATTCATATTTTGGCATGAATGGTTGAATACAAACAAAACCTTTGTGTTTTCTTGATACCTTTTTGGTGTTATTCTTTTTCAAACCTTGCTTTAGGTTTGATGTTTAAACCTATTCATTGAATTAGTTTTGATCAAGCTAATTCTGGAGTGAATTGTCTTGGTATCTAAGAGTGACCATCATAGATTCCAAGTTCGATCTAAGAGTCATTCATCTTCTAACCAGCTCTTGGTTGGAATCAATCTGTTAAGTTAGCTTTCTCTGTGAACGTTTTGCAAGGATTCTAGAAGGATCTCTAGCATTGCAAATTCTAGCATTGTAGGCGCTTATCATTTGAACCACTCGTATTGAAATGATATCTACAATGGGACTCACATGGATCACAGGTCAAAAAGGCGGATCAAAAAAGGAAAGAAGATAGCCTTGGGAGGAAGAAGCAAGAACAACGAAGTCAATGTCTTGTCGGAAAGCCAAAGACAGACACCCCGGACTTGAACTTCGTTCGGCATAACTCTCAACTTCACTTTTGGAAAGCTGAAGAAGAATGGTGTACTCACACCTCTTCTCCCATCTCTGCCACCAGCTCATTTTACTCCCCTTTTCAAGCGGACATCTGCCCAGGAAAAAGAAATTGATAGAGGGTACAAAGCCAATACCGGTTGGGTTTTATGTCCTAAAATTCATAGTTTGTAAACAAAAACATATTCTATTTTCAATAAAGTTATTATTGTTGTTTATTCAGTAAAGATTATTATTGAATAAAGTGAACTTTACGATCATTAATCTAAATCCAATAAACTAAGAACACTCTGGCTATAGTATGATTACTTGAACTATATGTAGAGACATAAGAGTGGATCAAGTTCAAGTATATAGTCAAAATGATCTATAGTATAAGGATAAGGCTGAGTACCTTATTCTGGGGACACTATGGATGCGGGCCACTTTTGTATATGATATAAACAATGTGATCACTAAATTATACATGTGAAGACATGTGAGTGGGGGCGTCCTATGCAACGAGTATTGCATAAGATCGGACCATGAAGAAAATCACTCTCACTTTATAATGTCGTTTACTGTTGAGACTGATTTTCTTTTCATTCGATAACCTAGGTAACTTGATTTTACTCCTGAGCTAACCATGAACTCCCGTTTATTCGGAATTATCCTTAGATTTGCATGGGTGAGAGTGACTCTAGTTCGCCGACTCAATAGGCCTCCCATTTCAGGGGTAAGACTGGGTGAATGGCTGGGGACATGGGATGCAAGATGGAATTCACTCCTACCCACTTTTAGGGATAGAAGAGAGGTTGTTCCCTTAAGCACTGACTCCAGGTCTTGAACAAGGGGCCCCACCCTCTCATTGGCCTGAGAGGGATTCAGTTTACTGGTTGGACCACAAACCAATTGTTCATTAGAGGATCAATGAGACATAAGGAACAAGAAGTAACTTCAGGGATAAAATGAAAAATAGACCTAGCTCTAGTTACGAACAACCTGTGAAGGATCGACTTACTAATCATGGTTATATCAAATGGACAGAAATATATCTATAGTGAGGGGAGTGCAACTACTAGGCTATAGTGGAGTGTCCTAGTAGTTAACGAATGTTGGTTAACAAGGTTAATGAGTTTAGCCGATTAATCTTGGATCGTTGGAGCCCATGATCTATAGGTCCATTAGGTCTCTCTGCTAGCTCATATCGGACTAAACCATAGAACAGTGTGACGAGTGAGTTCGAAGTGTTCGAATTCAAATTAGGGAATATGCACTACATATATACGATATATTTAACCGCATTTTTGTTTTATTTACGAATTAAACGAAAAGAGAGAATCTGAGATATTTAATTAAGATTTAAATATCGTAATCAATTATGTGTCTGAATTGATTGGGATTGGCATTTGAATTAATATTAAATATTAATTAAATAGTTTAATTAATCATTTAATGTTACTTGAATTTGAAATTCATTATTCAAATTAATTGTTGAATTAAAATGAAGAAAGTCTTCATTTAATGAAAAAATCCATGTTAGTGGAATTTTGAGGTGTCAAAATTTGGTTTAACCAAACTTGCATGCTTGCCAAATAAACCCCACAAGTTTAAGTGGAATTTTGAGTGTCAAACTTTGGTTAACTTAAACATGCATGCTTGCCACGTAATCCCAAACATTTGAGTGGAATTTTAAGTGTCAAAATTTGGTGATCTCAAATTTTGACACTTAAAATTCCACTCAAATGTTTGAGATTATGTGGTGATCTCAAATTTGCATGAACATGCAAACATGACTCTTTAAATAGAGTGATCATGGTACATGGAAGGTCTTCTTCTTCTTGGTGAAAAACCTTGAGAAAAACCTCTCACAAACACTCTCTTTACATATACAAAATCCCTCCCAAGTTTAGTCACTCACCAGATTCCACAATCCCGTTCTAAGGCCGGAGGATAGTGGAGAAGACACTAGTGGTGGTTCGAAACCGGTTCGTGAGGGAAAAAGAGTTTGAACTACAAAAGGTTAGTATTTAAACTCATTAAGTTTTAATACTTATGAACATGCTAGTTATTTACTATAATTGATATTCTAAAAGTGCCTAAGATCCAAATTGCTTCCGCATGTGTTATATTAACACCAACAATACCTACTGCAAATGCCATTTGACAAATGGCCTTAAGACTGATCCGGTGTTCAGGGCTGAAACATGACATCCAAGACCTTATTAATTTAGGGAAAATTGAGCCACCAAGGGCAAACCGTCCCAATGTAACTACCAATTATCTACCCACTCATGCTGTACCTCCTCCTGCCAATATAAACATGATCGAGCCGACATTGTCGAGTTGAGATCTCTCCCTCCTTATCACGCCAGCCGGAGAAAAGGGGGAAACGGATGATAGAGACATGATTGGAATCTGGGAGACTGACGAGATTGAGCCCCCACCCCGAGTTCACATGCTCCGGTGGGATGATTTTTACGAAAATATCCCAACTCCCAAACATTACTCCTTGAATGCCCTGCAAGTGATTTATCCTTTACGTTTGCTCAACTTCCTTAAACCCTTTGATGAAAGCCTTAGTTGCTCGAACCCTATAGACCTTAAACCCCTCCCTGCACGCATCTTTGTGGATGGACTCCGACGAGCTGGATCAATACGGCACCAATGATGGTATGGAATTTTGTCATACATGAGGAGGGAGGCCCAACGCATAACCCGTGGGGGAAAAGTATTCAAACCCGTGCACATCTGAGATCTGATAACCCAACGGTGGATACTGAGGCCAAAAAGGAATCCCAAGTGACGGAAAAAGATAATGAAGTAATTCCGCAATTGAATCAGACTCAGGCGAACATTTCCATATGGGGCCTCCTCATGGCATCTAAGAGCCACTGTGATCTTGTCCTATCTATCCCGACTCCCTTGCTGGCATGAAAACAGCTCGAGTCTCATCTCTCTAATCATGGAGAAAATCTTACCTATCCCTAATCTCTTTTGTCAATCAACCTTCCCTGGATTGAAAGAACTTTCTAAGAAATTGGCCGACTGACTTTTCCTTTCTCTTCTTGTTCGAGAGAGTTTCTTAGGAGAATGCCACTGCTCGAAACAAGGGACAAAAACAAAATCACAAGCTTTTGATAAAAAACGAGCAAGAAAAGGCGAAGCATTCTCTTTGTTTCCCAACCTTCTGTGCAATCTTGAATGAAACTTTGTTTTTCAGAATCGCCGCAGATTTTTTGGTAACGATGAATTTGAGTTTTTCTCACGCTTGCGCGTCGGAAGAGGTCTTTCTTTTTTGTTTTCCAAATTCTCAATCGGTCTCGAACAATGAATTCCTAATTTCAATTCGAAGCACTTTCGATTGTGCGCTTTGGAATCTTTTTAAAAAACTTGTTGATTCTTCCGTGAAAGTGGAACTCCAGCCCGAATAGGGGATGCGAGAACATCTTTGGCCGTCAGAATCAAATAATAGTTACATCCACGACTCATTAGGAGGATCTCAAAGAGCCCATGACTGCACAAATAAGAAAAGACTTCTGACTCTTAGGATTAACCAGAAGAGAAGGAAGGCCACAAACAAGACTTTTTGGGGGAGAATTTTAAGTTCTCGCTTTTCTGTGGAATAAAATGAGGAAGAAAATAGGTTTCACTCACAAACCCATTTTTGTATAAGATCTCAAAGAGGTAACAAACCCAAGATGAGAATGTGACGAGAAAATACCGAATACTAAGGAGAAGAATGCTACTAGAAAGACATAACTGATGAAGAATGTCTTCAAAGACCAAGATGAACATGATCCACCCAAAAGAAAATGAAAGATAACTAAAAGAAAGTGGAAAAGCTTATCTCAATGCCCATCAACTTCAGATAGGTGTTCTACTTTAGAGAAAGTGATAGTGAAAATCACTACAAGGGGAGTAAGATTTGGATTACCTTGTTGATCGAATATCTAAGGCAAGAACATTCTTTGAGATTCGAATCACTCCACAAGCAAGATCGATCATGTCTAGCTTGAATGATTCTACATGCAACCTATAAACTACATAGAATTGTAAAGAAACTTAGCATTGGCTAAAGGTGCTTCTTTTACTATATTTTCCAAGTCTACCTACAAATACAACATACATAGCTTTATATAGCCTCAAAATGAAATTATTAAAGGCATACCAAGAGTTGTAACATTCATACTTTATGGTCATAATTAACCATGATGGAAATGTAACCTAAAGTAAATAAAATGTCTTAAAATACATTAATGAAATACAATAACTCTAAATTACTCTAAATTATAATCCACCCAAAATTTATAACAATGAAACTTCATTCTTCTTCAACATGACATGAATTGAAATATCTTTTGATAATTTCAACAGCATTTTCTTCGCATCTTCATTGAAATATATTGTGTGATTGATGTCTCTTGGTTCATATTAGAAAGGATTTCTTGGTTAAGAGTATAATGCTCGAAAACTGTCACGAGTAGGAATTGAACTTGCACCTCTGGAACCTAAAGGATGACCCAAAAAACTTCCTTTATTCATATCGCGACTTTTGGTAACCCGGTTCATTCGTAAGGAGTACGTTTGGGGGAGCATTATCATGTCGACCTCCACAGAGACGGTCTTTTCCTCTGAAATAGGAGTACTGAAGACCGTGGCGGAACACTCTGTTCATCACAGCATCGAGATCAAGTCAGTCTATATCGAGAGGGTTTTCGTGTCCTCCGACATAAGGTGCATGTATTCACTCACGCTGAAGCTCAAATAGAACCTCAAACTCCGACTTAAAGAAACGCATTTCTCAATGCCGCTGGTACACTAACTTTCATTGATAAATAATACCCCACAACCCAAAATCACATTATATAAAATCAGTATATTTTTAGCAATCGCTTTGAATTAGAATCTGTCCATCCTCATTAATGTGAATGTGACTCCCCAGAGAATAGAATGGGTTCACCTCCCTTATGAGAACGTTCTATGGGTGGGGCCATAAAATGGCATTGATTGAAAATCTCATCCGGAGCTATATTATACAATCCATCATTATTTTTACTAAAAATGGGGATAAAGATTGAATGTTGTAAGCGAGCATAGTTCTGTTTCGCCAATCGTTTTTCCATTTCATGATCAATATCACCTAAAATTATATTTAATATAATTTCTCTAATGAAAATCATTGGTGGAAAGCAACTGTGAAGAGAGTAAACTCTGTCCATATTATCAACAATGGGCAAGTTGCAAAAACATTTGATCAAATCAACAACTTGTTCATTCTTCAAAATAGTTGTGAAGATACGTGGAAGGTGATAGCAATTCAATCGAAGAAGTGTTTCCACACCCCTCCACTCTTGGATTGTTAACTGGTAATGAGACTGGGAATCCAATCCTTTCTCTTTATATGTAGAGAAAGAAGATTTGCAAAAATGGGAAGATCTACCTAGTTCATCAATTAAGATAGCACTGTCAGCATCAATAACCACATGGTCCTCTGTGTTAGAGGGTTCGACAGAAAAGGTAGGTGTCGAATTCGACCCGGGGGAATCTCCATATTCTATAACTAAGCGTAGTGGTAAAAAGTTGTATCTACCTGATATAAGTGAATTTTGTAATCCAAGAAGCTCAACTTCCGAGAGATCATAGTCATCACCATAATTTTTCTTAAAGACAGAGTTAACATCATTGAGTTTAAGTACCAAACTATAATGAGAATAATTTTGATCATCATCCATTGTTTTATTAATTGAGTAACATCTATTTGTTTGAGGTAAGAAAAATGTATCTATCATTAGTTGATTCATCCTTAGTTGATTCTTCATTTGTTTCTCCTATAATTCAATATAAACACCATGTGGCGAAATAGACTTGGTAAGTGCAAGAACTAGGATTATTGTGCCTATCATGATCTAATATATTTTTTTATTAAACACTGGCTTTGGATTTATTTGGAGAGGATCAAAGGTGTTAAAGGGGTAAGATCTCCCAAACAGTTTTATTGAGTGGCTCCCCGCATGGACAAGGGCTACTAACAGTAGGATGGGTGGCGCACATTTAGATTGATATGTATTTGAGATCACTTGATTTAAGAATTTGAAGTCTGGGCTTGTCCAAGCAAATGGATGCTCGTTAAGTGGCACGGGGTAAGATAGACCCCATAGAGTAAACTAAAAGATAATAGAAAGAACGAGAATGAAGCATAGGTCTCTGATATACACGCATAGAGTTTAATGCATCGGAGAGTTTAAAGCTCTGTATTCTCTCCTTTTTCCAGAATACATCAGCTAGCCCAATCTTCTTACTCAATCTTGGTAACCGATCACCATCGATTTTGATAGGAAAGTAATTACCATCGATTTTGACTGAAAAACTATTCTTAGTTGTCAAAGGTTGCCAAGGTGCAATAGTATATTCAATCCTTGTTTCATCATTGAAATTGTATACAAAAGAATTGTTCCCCGAGACATTTTCCTGAATTACAAACATTCGTAGCTTTTTCTTATAGTCTGGAAAATGCAATAAATCTTTCATTTTCATGAGACTTGTCCCATTTCCACTCAATTTATGCTAGAGTGGATGACTCGAATAGCTCGTAGCATGATGTTGTATCTCTGATTTTTTGAGATGTCAATTTCCAAAATAATGTATTCATAATATAATCCAAAATGCAAATAGAATCGAATTTGATTTTGAATGTTCTTCTTTCTCGAAAAGCACTAAGTTACAAAGTTAATCATCTCCCTCCCTGAGTTTGCTCAATCTCAATGCTTCTTTTTTCTTGCTCTTCTAAATCCAATTCTGGACTACGGTAACGAATTTCATCTCCTTCAACTTCTCTCTCTCCTCCCATTGGTTTTTTTTTTTTTTTTTTTTTTTTTTTTTTTTTTTTTTTTTTATGATTGAAAAGGGGAATGCAGGCCTTCCTTATCGGTTGTCGTCGCTCGATCGAAAGGATATAAAAAGACATATGAAACCTTAGCTTCGCTGACTTTCTGAGGTATAACCTTCGCCGCGACATTAGTGGCTTAGCTCTCCCCGCTTCGTGGTCTGTTACACAAAGCTGGGCTTTTAGGCTACCTCCCTTGGCCTTGACTTTCTGAGGTATAACCTTCGCCGCGACATTAGTGGCTTAGCTCTCCCCACTTCGGGTCTGTTCCACAAAGCTGAGCCTTTTGGTTCGCTCCCTTGGCCTTGACTTTCTGAGGTATAACCTTCGCCGCGACATTAGTGGCTTAGCTCTCCCCGCTTCGTGGTCTGTTCCACAAAGCTGAGCTTTTCGGTTCGCTCCCTTGGCCTTCTTACCAGCCTGCCTCCTTTCTCTTGATGAAATATAATAATGCCCGAGCTCCTGCTTTGCTTGCGTTCTTCACCGGCACTTGCCGGGGCTGTCTCACTTATCCCGTTCCTAAGGTAAGGAGTCCTTTGTGTGTTAGAATCTTTACGGGAATGAATCGCATATGTTGGTTGAGAATTGCTCGAGAATTCATTGATAGTGACTTTGCCAGGTTCTGCTAGGTTCTAGGGGTTCCCCCCTTTCTTTATTTGTCAATCAAGCTGCTTCCCCTCATTCCACTCGCCCACGGGGGAACAATTCATTGATAGTGACTTTGTCAGGTTCTAGGGGTTCCCCCCTTTCTTTATTTGTCAATCAAGCTGCTTTCCCTCATTCCACTCGCCCAGCCCTCTTCACGAACTTGTACAATCGACAATTTGGCACTAGATATCCAGAGTGCCAGGTTCTAGGGGGCTTTCCCTCATTCCACTCGCCCAACCCTCTCCACGAACTTTCCCTCATTCCACTCGCCCAACCCTCTTCACGAACTTGTACAATCGACAATTTGACACCAGATATCCAGAGTGCCAGGTTCTAGGGGTTCCCCCCTTTCTTTATTTGTGCTTTCGCTCATTCTACTCGCCCAGCCCTCTTTATGAACTTGTACGAGTGCGTTCTAAGGGGTTCCCCCCTTTCTTTATTTGTCAACCAAGCTGCTTTCCTTCATTCCACTTGCCTAGCCCTCTTCACGAACTTGTACAATCGACAATTTGGCACCCCCTTTCTTTATTTGTCAATCAAGCTGCTTTCCCTCATTCCACTCGTCCAGCCCTCTTCACGAACTTGTACAATCGACAATTTGGCACCCCCCTTTCTTTATTTGTCAATCAAGCTGCTTTCCCTCATTCCACTCGTCCAGCCCTCTTCACGAACTTGTACAATCGACAATTTGGCACCCCCCTTTCTTTATCAATCAAGCTGCTTTCCCTCATTCCACTAGTTCAGCCCTCTTCATGAACTTGCACAATCGAAAATTTGGCACCCCCTTTCTTTATTTGTCAATCAAGCTGCTTTCCCTCATTCCACTCGTCCAACCCTCTTCACGAACTTGTACACTTCACGAACTTGTACAATCGACAATTTGGCACCCCCCTTTCTTTATTTGTCAATCAAGCTGCTTTCCCTCATTTCACTCGTCCAGCCCTCTTCACGAACTTGTACACTTCACGAACTTGTACAATCGACAATTTGGCACCCCCCTTTCTTTATTTGTCAATCAAGCTGCTTTCCCTCATTCNNNNACTCGTCCAGCCCTCTTCACGAACTTGTACACTTCACGAACTTGTACAATCGACAATTTGGCACCCCCCTTTCTTTATTTGTCAATCAAGCTGCTTTCCCTCATTCCACTCGTCCAGCCCTCTTCACGAACTTGTACA
>NW_019268685.1:30930-35805 GCF_002738365.1 Cucurbita moschata
CCCCCTTTCTTTATTTGTCAATCAAGCTGCTTTCCCTCATTCCACTCGTCCAGCCCTCTTCACGAACTTGTACACTTCACGAACTTGTACAATCAACAATTTGGCACCAAATATCTAGAGCTGTGTGATAAGAATCATGGTGTTCCAAATGTTCCAATTAGACCTATTACACGATCCAAGGCGAAGAAGATTCAACAATATGTGGAGATTAAAGGGGATCGGGATTGAATCCTGGCCACAAACGACTTTTGTCGGGAGACTATAAATACCCACAATATGTTATGTAAAAATCAGATTGGTGGATGAATGTAATTNGTAATTCAGATCTCAAATTGAGACGTTTCCCTTAGAAATCCGAGCATCATATTTGCCATTTCTAAGTTTCAAGCAATTCTTGTGGTAGAATTGCACCCGAGCCATTCAATCAAGCCTTGATCAAGTTTGATTGTGGAGTGACTCAATTTAGAACAAGGTTTCCAAATCTTGCTTTTAGATCTTCGATCATAAGAGGTAATCTAATTCTAGCCTTATCTCTTAGTTGATACAAATTTCATATAAGGAGGTGTTAATTACTTTGATTCAAGGGTTCTTACTTCAACAAAAGCTTGGATCGTTGGGCTGAGGATTAGGGTTGCCTTATCAGTGTGGAAAGAGCTACTGTGAAAAGCGGAAAAACCATAAAAAANAAAAAACGACGATTGTTAGTGAAGGTTTCTGAGTTCTAGCAAATAGATCACAGTTACAGATACCTAGGACCATATCGATAGAATGAACAAAATACGAACAATTAACATAATATGATCATAGATCTTAGGTCGTAACTTGGGAATGAGCAACTTTGTTGATGTTGCACCCATGAAGTATGGAAAGGGCCAAACATTGGGAAGAGTTAGGAACAGGAATAAGGAGAAGCGAGGACCACTTAAATAGAGGAATCGATTGTATGTCCTTTATTCTCCATAGCAGCTGGGGATAAAAAAGCACCAAATTTGATGACTTATTAAAGGAAAGACGAAGTAAGAGCATGCTATTGAACACATTGCAAGATATGTAAGGAAGGCCTCCGTTGATTGTGTACAAACAAAACACGAGTCCAAAGGCAGGGTAAGAAAGGGTTTAGCTAATGGAGATATTAACTCTTCCAGGAACCAGTAATGCGTAAACCATGTCAAACCAAGTCCGATCAATATCCGAATGAAACAGATTCGAACTTCTCCTAGAATAGTTTCCTGTGCGAAATGAAATTCATAGGATACAGTTGAGTAATTCAAACGATATATATAAAGATAGGATTAGATTCATTTTAATAAGAAAGAAAAACAAATAGGATTGATTATATATCAAAATTGCATCACTACATCGAAGGAAGGCTTTTTTGTAGATATATTGAGTTGATAGCTTGGTACCCAAAATCAATGATTGTGATCCTCATTGATATAATTCATGTTATGATCTACCAAAGAAATTGTTGGGGTATAGGGCACAAAAGAGTTTCCATTGTATTTCGATAAAAACATAAAAGAAAAAAAGAAAAAGCAGACAGGAACCCTTTGATTCTCTAAGCAAGCTGATTTTGAGTTATTGTTTTAGCACCCTAATTCTCTTAATGGCTCGGATACCATGAAAGAAAATCGAGTAAAAGACCTTAAAGAGAGAAAGAAAACCATTTTCAAGAGACAAATTCCACTAGTGAATTACTTTCCGACTCGCTATTTTCTTCATTCCATGCATTCCTCTTTAANAAAAAAAAAAAAAATCTAACTCTAACGTCTAATTGAAGACTTTCAATGCTTTTGCTATTTGGAAGAGCTTTCAACATAGAGTGGAGACTCCATAACGTACACAAAGAATAACTGATCAATGAATATCGTCCTCATTATGGTCTTGTTCCCCACAACAATGGATAACTCACTCTTACCTTGACCAGTTTGTAGTGCAAAACCTCGATGACGTAATCATTTATAGTCACTCACAGGAGGTTTGAAAACCTGAGTATAGTGTTACGAGTGTAGAAGGAAAAGAAGTTGTACGTGAAACTGATAAGCAACCCTAATCCTCAACCCAACGATCCAAGCTTTTGTTGAAGCAAGAACCCTTGAATCGAAGTAATTAACACCTACTTATACGAAATTTGGATCAACCAAGAGATAAGGCTAGAATTAGATTACCTCTTAAGATCGAAGATCTAGAAGCAAGATTTGGAAACCTTGTTCTAAATTGAGTCAGTCCACAATCGAACTTGATCAAGACTTGATTGAATGGCTCGAGTGCAATTCTACCACAAGAATTGATTGAAACTTAGAAATGACAAATATGATGCTCGAATTTCTAAGGGAAACGTTTCAATTTGAGATCTGAATTACATTCATCCACGAATCTAAATTTTACATAACATATTGTGGGTATTTATAGTCTCCCGACAAAAGACGTATGTGGACGAAATTTATTCCCGATCTCCTTTAATCTCCACAAAAGAATAAGTTAAATTGACCATTTGACTTTTGCATAATTTATGAAATTAAAATAATTCTTTCTAACAAATGTTGATGTGTTTGAGTGGTTAATGTAATAAGTTCAATATTAATTGAGCTCTCTACGTGTAGGTTCAAATTTTGTTGTTGACGTTTTTTAATCGACATTTTTTTAATCTTCTTGACAATAGGTTCATTTGGAACACCTGATTCTTATCATCTTCCCCCTCTTCTACTTCACTCACAAAAATATTAAAAAAAAATTGTTTCATAAAGTGTATTAAATCCATAAACTACTTTAAAAAAATGAATCAGCATGCAACCAAGAACAAATTTCATAGATATATTAGTCTAAGGTTTGTTAGGTATATTCAAATGAGTGTACATTTAGTTTCTTTGCGTTTAAAACATTTGCTACAAAACTTATGGACAAATTTCATAGATATATTAGTCCAAGGTTTGTTAGGTACATTCAAATGAGTGTACATTTAGTTTCTTTGCGTTTAAAACATTTGCTACAAAACTTATGGACAAATTTCATAGATATATTAGTCCAAGGTTTGTTAGGTACATTCAAATGAGTGTACATTTAGTTTCTTTGCGGTTAAAACATTTGCTACAAAACTTATGGACATCGTGCTTTATCTTCGACCAAAAGAAGTGTTTATGCAACATCTTATAAACTGTATTAATCCTGAGATGTCCCATTAAGGCACCACCATGTGCTTCTCTCAAAAGCAAATCTTTTATAGAGCATTTAGGAATACAAAGCATAAAAAATTTATGAAACAAATAATAATCATCCATAGCTTTTTTTTGCAAGACAAGATGCATAAATAGTTCTGAAATCTTGGACATCTCTATATAATTCGGCAATATGCTCAAGTCCAAGAATTTTTACACAAAAGAGATTGTACCTTTTAGATAACACATCAGCTACCATATTATCATTACCTTTCTTATATTTGATGACATACGAAAATGTTTCAATAAATTTCACCCACTTTGCATGTCTACGATTCAGTTTGTTTTTACCCTTCACATACTTCAAGCTTTCATGATAAGAAAGGATCACAAATTCTCTAGGAAATAAGTAGTGTTGCCACACATGCAATGTATGAACTAAATCAAATAATTCTTTATCATAGGTAATATATTTTAATGTAGGCACATTTAGTTTTTCACTAAAATATATTAAGTGCTTTCCATTTGGAATTAAAACAATACTTATGCCCAAACCACATGCATCACATTCAATTTCAATAGTTTTATCAAAGCTAGCCAAAAAAAATAATGGTTTGCTTAATTTCTTCCTAAGAAAATTGGATGCATTCTCTTGCATTTCTCCCCATTTAAAAACAACATTATTTTTCATGAAGTTATTCAATGGTGCAGCTATGGTACTAAAATTGTTTATAAATATTTTATAGAAGCTAGCTAACTCATAAAAACTTCTGATTTTACTTGCACTTTTTGGTGTTAGCAAATCTCTAATGACTTTAACTTTCTTTTTATCTCTTACTATGTTTTTACCAACTATAAAGCCAAGAATTTTTTCCATGCAAAAGCTACACTTATTAAGATTAAATTTCTCCCTTCTATGTCTAATCAAAACTAACTTAACATGCTCCACATGTTCAAGCAAAATCTTCAAATAAATTATAATATCATCAATATAAACAACATGTTTTTTCATATATTTTCCCAAAACATTATATATTAAATGCATAGGTGTCCTAGGAGCATTAGTTAACCCAAAAGGCATAACAAGCCACTCATACAATCCAAACTTAATTTCGAAAGTTGTTTTCCATTCATCGCCTACATGCATTCTAATTTGATGATATCCAGTTTTCAAAATAATTTTTATAATGACACGAATCATGCAATAAATCAAGCATATCGTCTAGTCTAGGAATAGGATGTCGATACTTTACCGTGATTTTGTTGATGACTCTATTATCCATGCATATGCACCAAGTTTCATCTTTGTTTGGCACCAATAAGTCTCCTATAGAACATAGACTCAAACTTTCTGATACATAGCCCTTCTCCATGAGCTCCTCCACTTGCCTTTGAATTTCTTTTGTCTTGGTTGGATTGACTCAATAAGCTGGCTTATAAGGAATGATAGTCCTTGGAATGAAGTCTATTTTGTTAAGTATCTCTAATGGGAGGTATTTCTTTATCTTAAAACATGTCTTCAAATTCCTGTAAAAGAGATTGAAAAACACTAGGCAAAGCCAAGTTGTTATAGTTAGAGTCCAACAATCCTCCATTGTACATAAGTACAAAGATCGATTTTTGAAAACCTTCTCACCACTCCAACTATAGCCAAATAACTATCTCTCTTCCTTTTTTCTCCAATTTCATCTCTTTTTTTATTCTTCTTTTTTTCTCTTTG
>NW_019268685.1:35815-47578 GCF_002738365.1 Cucurbita moschata
TCCTTCTTTCCTCCAACTTTAATTGATCAGCAAATACATTTGCAGAACTCAAAGGTACAAGAGTGATTTTTCTACCATCTTTTACAAAAAAATACCTATTCAAATAGCCATCATACATAACCCTCCTGTCAAATTGCCATGGTCGGCCAAGCAATATGTCTCCAGCATGCATTGGTAACACATCACAAAGAACTTCATCTTTATATTTTCCCAAAGTAAAAGATATTAAAGCTTGGAAAATTACCTTCATTGTTCCACTATCATTGAGCCATTGGAGCTTGTAAGGTTTAGGATGATCTTGAGTTGGAATTTGCAACCTTTTGATCAACATAGTACTTACTACATTGGTGTAACTTCCACTATCAATGATAAGACTACAAGCAGTCCCCTTGACTAAGCACCGCGCTTGAAATAGGTTGTCTCTTTGATCATCAACATCATTCTCCATAACTTGAGTTTTAAGAAGTCTTCTTGTAATAAGTGCCAAATGAATACCATCTTCTAGTTTCCCCTCATTCTTCTGGACTTCTTCAACTAGATCATTGATCTCCCCTCCATTTTTCTCGTCTTGGTTCATGATTGTAAAAAAAGTAGTTTTATATGCTTAGGACTTCACACACTCAACTCACCGATTTTACCCTCAGGAACACTCGTGTTTAACACACAAAGGTAGGTTATTTGGGAAAGTGTCTAATTTCTGATCAACGTAGGTAATATGGATAAAGCAATTATGATAATAGCGAGCTATTCAAGACAATCAAGACAAGGTAATTATGTAGTAACAACAAAATAAAACAAGAAATGAACAAATAAATAAGGGACAAAGATATTTTTGGATATAATTGCACACTGAAAAAAATGAATTCCAAAGAGAATGGTCGTGAAGATCGAACACAACAATTCCAGATTTATATGCTTTAGGGAAAAATGAGAATTGAAATTTATTTGATCTTTAAATAAACGTGCAAATGGTTTTTAAGAGGACAATAAAAACAAAGTGGACAATAAGAACAAAGTAGAAAGATAAAGAAGAACGGTGGAAATGGCAGTAAGAAAATAAATGGACAGATTTAAAGAAATGATAAACAATAGCGGAAATTAAAGATAAAATCAATTCTAGAGTCGGCCACAAAGATGTAAACCTACGCTCTGATACCAAATTGATAAGGCAACCCTAATCCTCAACTCAACGAAGCTTTTGTTGAAGCAAGAACCCTTGAATCAAAGTAATTAACACCTCCTTATAGGAAATTTGGATCAACCAAGAGATAAGGCTAGAATTAGATTACCTCTTACGATTGAAGATCTAGAAGCAAGATTTGGAAACCTTGTTCTAAATTGAGTCACTCCACAATCAAACTTGATCAAGGCTTGATTGAATGGCTCAGGTGCAATTCTACCACAAGAATTGCTTGAAACTTAGAAATGGCAAATATGATGCTCAGATTTCTAAGGGAAACGTCTCAATTTGAGATTTGAATTGCATTCATCCACGAATCTGAATTTTACATAACATATTGTGGTATTTATAGTCTCCCGACAAAAAGACGTTTATGGATGGGATTTATTCCTTATCTCCTTTAATCTCACCAAAAGAATAAGTCAAATTGACCATTTGACTTTTACATAATTTATGAAATTAAAGATAATTCTTTCTAACAAATGTTGATGTGTTTGAGTGACTAATGCGACAGGTTCAAAATCAATTAAGCTCTCTACGAACAGCTCAGAGTAGTAGAAAGTTGCCACAACCTAAGGTGGGTTTGCTTTCTAACTAGCCAAAGTCCGCCTTTTTGCAAACTGGTTTTAGGGGGAGAGCACCAGGATGGACGGCGTCAAGGAGAAAAAAAACCATAAGTTTCGAGCGCGAGGCCTGTAGAGCTTCCAGCAAAGGAGATAAGAAAAGGCTCAGCAGAGTTGATCCAGAAACTGTAATGAATGTGGAGGAGTGGGGCTTTTTTCTCGTACTGTCCCATCCCAATGTTCAGATGGACGGATGTTGATTGGAGAGTGTGGAATAGACCAGCTGAAGATGGAAGAGTGAACGTTGTGGATCCTAGAGCCCGAGAAGGAAGCTCTCAAGGTAAGTTCAAGTCAGAACCACAGTGGGGGTTCTAAAGCTTAGGAGAGAAGAAAGTTTCGCTGTCGTTAGATTGTGTGGCAACGTGAGCCAACGTTAGCAAAAAGGATGAGGAGATAGAAGGCAGTATTTCGAATCTATGTCGGAATTGGCCTGTGCAAAGACGATCATTGATGCTGGGAGTTCGAATAATATAGCGTCCACGGGGTTGGTGGATCAGTTATGGCAGCTACCCTTTTAAGCTTTTAAGTCAGGGGGCTTTGACTCTAGAAGAGCGCTATCGAATCAGACCAAAAAGGGCATGAGCTGTGGGCTTTTTTATAGATGTTGAAGAGGTTAGTCAGGGGTGAGAAGGTGCCCCTAGAGTTGGGGAAGTGAAAGGCGGACGTTTGGTGTGACGTCAGACGTATTACATATCCTACTTAGAAGTCAATGGTGATATGAATCCAACAACTGATCACTTCCATGTACCCAAACGAGCAATTACAAGAAGCAATACAAAGAAAATTAAAGTATCAAATCAAAAAAATAATGGAGTGGCTGACATTGGAAAGTGATTAGAAGACTTGCCATTGGTAGTTGAATTACCAATTAAGACAATTTATGAATACCTTATTTTCTTCAATTTGTATTTAATAACATTTATTAGTGATTTGTAGTTGGTGGTTGAACTTTATTGGGCCTATTTAAAGGCCTGTAATATTCATATTTGGGATGAATGGTTGAATACAGACAAAACCTTTGTATTTTCTTGATTTTGGTGTTATTCTTTTTCAAACCTTGCTTTAGGTTTGATGTTTAAATCGATTCATTGAATTAGTTTTGATCAAGCTAATTCTGGAGTGAATTGTCTTGGTATCTAAGAGTGACCATCATAGATTCCAAGTTTGATCTTAGAGTCATTCATCTTCTAACCAGCTCTTGGTTGGAATCAATCCGTTAAGTTAGCTTTATCTGTGAACGTTTTGCAAGGATTCTAGAAGGACCTTTAGCTTTGCAAATTTCAGCATTGTAGGCGCTTATCACATGGTAATACAAGTAGGGTGTTACCTGCGTAGGGAGAAGACCGATTGACTTTTAACGGCCAACGCGGTTATTGCCATCATCAGATTTTGGTTGGTTAAGGAGAAAATATGTTGACATACCATTTCTGGACGTGGTGAAAGAGTCCATAGAATGTTATGCCTTGATAGCAAAGGCAACTAGCAGAGCCGATGCGAGGATCGGTGGGATGCCGTAGCTTTAAGAGAGAGGGACGGAGTCTAAACTACCACACTACTACTACTATACCACAGGAACTCTGCAAGTGTATTAGTTGATTGACGAGACTAAGACTTTGATAAAAAAAAAAAAAGCTTAAATCATAAGAGAATCAAGGTTCAACAAGAGAAGGGCCCAATCATTGATGGAATGCTCCACAAGCAAGACCAGGTATTCTACTCAAGTGAATGGGTTTCGAGAGCTTTCCATCAGTTTTTGGCAACTTTCACTTTCAACCCAATTCACTGCCTACGTGCCCTTTACGCCTAGTCATTATGAAGAACACATGCCCCCCAGTCTTACTGCGGCTGCTGGCACGAAGTTAGCCGAGGCTTCTTCCTCAAGTCCTGTCATGATCCCACACTCGACGAAAGAGCTTTAAAAGCGGCACTGCCCTTCTTCACTCACGCGATATTACTGGATCAGGCTTTCGCTCATTGTCGAAGATTCCCCATTGCTGCCCCTCGTGGAAATTCAGGCCGTGTCTCAGTCCCAGTGTGGCTATTCATCCGAAAAGACCAGCTAAGCATCATTGGCTTGGTCTGCCTTTACCTGACCAATGACCTAATACTACGCAGATTCATCAAACAACATTTTTTTTTTATCTTGATTCAGGATTTGGCTTGAATTGTTTGGTAGATTCCCATGCGTTATGCACCTGTTCACCACTTTGAATTCTCAACTGTTCCCACCCCTTTTGAAAGGCGAGACAAGCTACCTTTAGCTAGGAGCCTGTTTTCCGTATACCTAGCTCCCCGAAAACAACGTTCGACTTGCATGTGTTAAGCTCAAGGCAAGAACATCTCAAGGCAAGAACATTGTTTGAGATTCGAATCACTCCACAAGCAAGATCGATCATGTCTAGCTTGAATGACTCTTGTTGATCAAATATCTCAATGCAAGAACACTTGTTTGAGATGCGAATCACTCCACAAGAAAGATTGATCATGTCGAGCTTGAATGATTCTACATGCAACTTAAACTACATAGAATTGCAAAGAAATTAGCCATTGGCTAAAGAAAACATGAATATATATATAGAAAGATTGATCATGTCGAGCTTGAATGATTCTACATGCAACTTAAACTACATAGAATTGCAAAAAAATTAGTCATTGGCTAAAGAAAACATGAATATATATATNATATATATATTAAAATACATTTTCCAAGTCTACTTAAAAATACAACATACGTGGCTTTATATAGTCTTAAAATGAAACTATTAATGGCATTCCAAGAGTTGTAACATTCATACTTAATGGCCATAATTAACCATTATGTAATTGTAACCTAAAGTAAATAAAAAGTCTTAAAATACATTAATGAAATACAATAACTCTAAATTACTTTAAATTGTCATCCACCCAAAGTTTATAACATGAAACTTCATTCTTCTTCAACGTCGCATGAATTGAAATATCTTTTCATAATTTCAACAATATTTTCTTCACATCTTTAGCATATTGTATGATTGATGTCTCTTGGTTCATATCACGAGCATAAACAATAACATTTTTTTTAGAATACCAGCAGGGGCCTAGAAAATAGAAAACTGGTTTGATTCATTTTCCACGTAGGGAAGCATAAAAGAAAAGCAGTCCCTTACCTTTCCTGATTTAAGGCTTTAATGCAGTGATAGGCGGAGAGAAAGAGATTCCTCTTGCTTGGTGGAGGACTACCTCGAGAATGAATGGACATGACCTTTCGTATACTAGGATCGAAGAGCCAGGGAAAAGCCTTCACAGACCAAGGTTAGCTAATCTTTCCATTAATAATGCGTGCAGTGATTGATATAGGGCCAGTGTGCCGGTTCTTCGGATCATAGAGGGGATTTTCCCATTAGTCAGGGATATACTTGCTTGGTATCTGAATTCACCTAGGGAGGACTTTCTTCAGCGGATGTCGAGTTAGTTCAAAAGTCAGTCCCCACAGGAGCATAAACAAAGCGAGCAAGGCTAGTAGTAGATCTAAGATTAGGACCCTTCTCAATTCTATACCCAGCAGGAGCAGTAGAAACAAAGGTTGAAGCATCACTAGAGACATAGGTGGGAACATATGATTCACCAGTAGCATCTAAGTAAGCTGCATACCTTCCTACAGCTGCTTCAGTCGTTTCTGTTGATGGAGTAGTTAATTAAGCACTTGAAGTTGACCAATAATGATGCTGGTAGATCTGCTACCTATGCCTTTGCTTGCCTTTCTGCTGATGCCTATAGCTTTCCCCTTTTATCGGGTGGTATCACTCTCTAAATGTTGGGTCTACTATTGCTGAAACTACTTGTTTAGGGTAAAGCATAGGAACTACTGCATCTGGCTCTGCCACTGATTGATCATATGCAGCTTTAGCCTCTGCTAGATTTAAACTAATCTATTTTCTCTCGATTTTCAAGTCTGCAAGGGAGATGATGTTGGTATTCAAGCTAAAGCTCCTAGAATCACTCTCAATAAAAGGTACTTGAGCAACTAGCTGATGTTAAGCATTTCAAACAATTAAGACTAGTATTTACCCTTATGACATTTAACTGGTATTTACCCTTATGACATTTAACTGGTATTCACCCTCATGGCATTTAATTGACATTTACCCTTATGACATTTAACTGGTATTCACCCTCATGGCATTTAATTGACATTCTACCATTGAAAGAGTAGATATTTGCATTCGAACTAATACAAAGATTGAAGAATTGCTGGTACTAGCAGTTCTTTCCTTTTTTTTTTTTCTTATTAAGAGAGAATGTTGAAGGCAAGTAAAGCACTAAGACAAAGCAGTAATAAGACAAGTTTAAGACAACCTAGCTCTGATACCAAATGATATGTGGAAATCAACCCAAGGGGAGTAAGATTCGGATTACCTTGTTGATCGAATATCTCAAGGCAAGAACATTGTTTGAGATTCGAATCACTCCACAAGCAAGATCGATCATGTCTAGCTTGAATGATTCTTGTTGATCAAATATCTCAACGCAAGAACACTTGTTTGAGATTCGAATCACTCCACAAGCAAGATTGATCATGTTGAGCTTGAATGATTCTACATGCAACATAAACTACATAGAATTGCAAACAAACTTAGTCATTGACTAAAGAAAGCACAAATGCTTCTTTTACTATATTTTCAAGTCTACTTACAAATACAACATACATGACTTTATATAGCCTCAAAATGAAACTATTGCATTCCAAGGATTGTAACATTCATACTTAATGACCATAATTAACCATTATGTAATTGTAACCTAAAGTAAATAAAAAGTCTTAAAATACATTAATGAAATACAATAACTCTAAATTGTAATCCACCCAAAATTAACATGAAACTTCATTCTTCTTCAATATGGCATGAATTGAAATATCTTTTGATAATTTCAACAATATTTTCTTCACATCTTAATTGAAGCATATTGTATGATTGATGTCTCTTGGTTCATATCACAATCGATGGGCAAGTAATGGCACCTTAGAAAAGGCAGAGGTATACCCTGAAACACAAAGCTTATGGAGATTTCACTGCCTTTGTTAGTGAGAGCTAACTTTAAGGCTAACTAGCGAGTAGTTGCATAAAGTAGTCAGTCACTAGGTTCAGCAGACCTAAGTTGGCCTAGTAGCTCCGTACTTCCATCCGCCATCAACAGACCTAAGTTGGCCTAGTAGCTTTCATATTCCCATATGAGTAGCGTTCTTTCTTACTTCCGTCTGTTATTCGTGCCATTTTCAGTAGTTCCTTAGCTTAGTCAAGTAGGGATGGGGGGCTCATAAGCTGTAAACAAGCATTATATGAATGAATCCAGGGCGTAAGTCAGAATCTCAGTCTTTTCCAAGCCATCAAGTGCCGTCAATCTGATTATCTAGTCTTTTTATTATGTAAGTGTTCTCTTCTCTACTCGTAGCCTGACACTGCTACTTGGCCTAAGGAAAAGTTAGACTTGTCATCAACATTGGTAGCAGGTTTCTCTTTGGGTAAGTACCGAAAAAGGGAAAGGGAGTCCGAACTGTGCATTTTCCGTAGGAGTAGTTAAGAAAAAAAGCTGTGATTGGTAATGTTAATATCATACTGATAGGATAAAACACTTACAAGCCGCACTTATTTTAAGAATCAGGGATATTGCTGCACTTATTGATTTAATCACAGCTGATACGCATTCAATTGTAAATAGAGTACTAGTTAATTGAACTGTTAGCAAATTCATACTCCTAGTGGCCTCTTCTAACGTAGCTGATTCTAAACCAGCCGATGATTGCAGCTACTTTGAAAAAACAGCCTATTTAGGTTATGTAAAGAGACTGGCTTCCCAGAAAGGTTAATGACCTAGGATTTGACTCATCCCCAATTTCCACAGATGGAGAGGCAAACTCCTCAACAAAAGAGGTGACATCTTGAGCGGTTGGGCATATACTGAAATGAGTTTGAGCGAATCATCCAGGTCTTCCTTCTTGGCCTTGGAAGTTTCAGGGTCTATCTTTCTAGTAAGGCTGGACGTAATATCCACTTCCCCTTGTGGAGGGAAGTGGGATGTGAAAGGTACAAAGAAAAGTGAACCGTAGAATCTCGTCTGACTTACCAGACACCAAACGTCCGTCAAAGCTAAAAAATCCTCCTGCCCAGCTACTAGACTAGCTCTGTCTCCAATAGTTCTTGTTTTAGTGCCAACAACCATCTCATTAAAAAATCCAGCTACATTTAAGTCACCATCTACATTAGTGTTAGAGAGAGCTCCGACTTCTTACAAAGTGATACCGCACAAGGAAAAAATTCTGTCACATCCGTTGGGTTTAGCAATCTCTCTTATTGGACAAAAACTAGTAGTCTTGCTGTGTAGATCGGTTCCACTTACGGCTGGGGAGAGTGAAGAGCCTTCTGCCGTATTCCTTCTAGTAGTATTCCTTTAAGCCTTATCCATCCTAGGAGATGTAGATGATAGAAATGGAGATAGTGAAGATATAGGAGAGCACGAATAGCTTTCTATGGGGAAGGTGATGTCTTATAAGGACTAGCCCTCTAGCCTTCTTGCCTTCTAGGAGACGATATAGCAGTCTTAGTCCCATCATCACCCAACATTCTACTTTATGCTCTGTCAGTAGCATCGGATACAACAACTGGAAGCGAACCTCTCAGTAAGCCTTAAAGAGCGAATTGTCTTAGGACGACTTGCTTCCCTCTTGCTTCTTCCTTCTAGTAAAATTCTGTCTTTCCTTCTTCCTTTAGGGACCTCAAGTGCTATCTATTTCTCGGTTATCTTTTGATTCATTCCTTCCTTCAGGCCTGGTTTTGAAGAAAGAGAATAAGGGATAAGACTATGACTTAGCGTCAAAGCCAATAGTTGTACTAGAAAGCTGTGGAATAACCAGACCCACCATCATTCACTACATTGGTCCCAAACTTCTTTTTTTATTTAGGGAGTATTTCCTAGTCCACACCTTGGAATTTGAGACTGGATATCTTAGTAAAATGAAGAAGTGCTGAGCTTAGACTCAACTGTGGTCTCAATCTTCAAGTTTGATTCATTTTTACGGGAAAACATAGTTCAACCTCAATACCGAAAGTAATGGTATAAGAAGAAGAAGAGGATGAGAATGAGGAAGTAGAGAGCAACCAATCTTCTTGTAGTGGAGTTGAGACCTTTATATCTTTCTTGATCCTCGATTTCTCTTTCAGCGGTTTGAGAATAGGAGAAGAAAGGCGGAGGTGTCTGCCTGTCAAAGCATAGTTCTTATCCTTCTGATAGCCAATCAGAATGAACTTTGAGCTATCAGTGACATCAGCCTTGGAAAATGGATAAATGAGCCTTGCTTTACTAACCTCGCATCGAGTAAGTTTGGCCTTTGTCGACATCGTCCTGGTCCACCCCAAAAAAGGTCAATCGAACAAAAGATAAGAGCTCTCTCTTCCTTGATAGAGCCGATTCTACTACCTCTTACCGATTTACTGATCACATGCTGCTTATCAGAGTAGAAGTTGTATCGCTAATAACGGATGTTTGAATATCTTTAGGAGTTGAGTAAGAGCCCATCATCTCCTTCTTCAATGAGAGAGGATTCCACCCTACATGGAATAGCAAGGTATCAAGTAGTTGATGTGATATCAAATGCGAGAGATTGGTAAAGTGTTCATAGTATGGGTATGGATGAAGCAGCCGAAGTAGATCCCTAAAAAGAAAAAGTCAATCCTTCTGGTGTGGCTTAACATTAGGAAGTTCTTCTAGAATGTACTTTTAAATAGGTGTTGATCTTGCTCTTAGCCCTCCTTTTAGTGTGGGTTCAATTGGATGAATTTGTCAAGTCAAGGTCAACGTACATAGCAGCAAGGATGGTGCATCGCCTATTTCTTATTCTCGCTCGGGAGCCAAAGTGAAAATGCTTACTACCTACTATATTGGACCTTCAACTAGGTATTCTACCCTTGTCGAATCGGAACCAACCACCCCACTCGAATAATAAGAGAAAGGAAAATGCTCAAACAGTTGAGCGGCCCCTGGCTAGCAACTTTCGTACACAGAGATAGATTCATTCTTCATACCTGGTCCAACTTCACAAGCCTTCGCGGGTTGGTCAGAAGTCAATCTTCTTTGGTAAGACGGAATTTGACAAAGAAAAGAGAGTTGACTGGAACAACGACCATCAAAGACCGTAATTACATAAATAATAGCTCCTCCCCTTCCCTTCCCTGATTTAAGGCTTTAAGGCGGAACCGTATGGCGGCTGGAAAGAAAGAAGACCTCACCTTATCGTAGATGGTGTCAGTGAGAGCCACCTTAGTCCGTTGACCTTCTTTTGTGGATAGAATCTTCCATGAGTAGAAAGAAGCAACCTTACTAATAAAGGTGCTTGTCGAGTAAGGCCAGCTTTCAAGCCCAAGCCCCTTGTTTGTATAGGTTGGGTGCTTGAACGCATTTTCCTCATATGGAAAAAGGCTTTCCTTGAGTTTGAAATAAATAAGAGTACGAGACCGTTTTCTTGCAGGAGTGTTAATGCACACCCTTACGTTTTCTTCACTTTCTCTATAGTACGAGCCTCATACAAAGTCGCGCCCCTTTAATATGATGAGAAGAAGAGGGGCCGTCCTTTTTTCTTTTCTGCATCAATCCTCCCACCTATTTTTCTTTTTTTGGGTGTATAGCTCAGTTGGTAGAGCATTGGTCTTTTAACCTATTGGGTACAGGTTCAAGTCCTGTTATACCCAAACCTACTGATAAGCACCTACAATGATGAATGACTCTTAGATCGAACTTGGAATCTATGATGGTCATTCTTAGATACCAAGACAATTCACTCCAGAATTAGCTTGATCAAAACTAATTCAAGAATCGGTTTAAACATCAAACCTAAAGCAAGATTTGAAAAAGAATAACACCAAAAGGGTATCAAGAAAACACAAAGGTTTTGTTTGTATTCAACAATTCATTCTCAAACATGATTATTACATGCCTTTAAATAAGCTCGAAAGATAACCCTAACATAATAAAGTTCAACCACCAACTACAAATCACTAATAAATGCTATTAAATACAAATTGAAAAAAATAAGGCATTCATACAAATTACTAATAAATGCTATTAAATACAAATGGAAGAAAATAAGGCCTTCATAAATGGTCTTAATTGGTAATTCAACTACCAATGGCAAGTCTTCTAATCACTTTCCAATATCAGCCACTCCATTATTTTCTTGATTTGATACTTGAATCTTCTTTGTATTGCTTATTGTAATTGCTGTTCGGGTACATGGAAGTCATCAGTTGTTGGATTCATATAATCCCCCATTCCTTTAAAAGGATTTTTCCTCAAATCAAATTCTTCGTTCTTTCCGGACAAGAACTAAATATTGTTTTTTTTTTCTACTAATATATATTTTTTTCTCACCTTTTTTTTTTCTTTTTTAGTTTTCACTCATCCTTTGTCCATCACTTTTTTTTTTNTTTTTTTTTTCACTCTTATCTCTCTCTTTTACCTTAGTTTCTTCTCTCCAGGGTTGTTCTTCATATTTTTTTCTTTTCTTCTCTAATTTCAATTGGTCACAATGTACTTCATATGGAGACACAATGGAAGTAAAGTAAATTTCTTCCCACACAAAGTAAAAGTATACTTGTTCATCAAACCATCAAATGTTACCTTTCTATCATATTGCCAAGGTCGACCGAACAAGATGTCCCCCGCATGCATTGGTACGACATCATAAAGGATTTCATCTTTATATCTTTCAAGAGTAAAAGAAATAAGAGCTTGGGAGTTCGCCTTAATTTCTTCATTGTTTGTCAACCATTGAAGTTTGTACGGTTTTGGATGTGGATGGACAGAAAGTTGAAGTATTTTTATAAGGAAGCTGCTTACCACATTTTTGTAACTTCCACTATTAATCACCAAACTGCATGGGTTTCCTTTGATCAAACATCTTATGTGAAACAATTTTTCCCTTTGATCTTC
>NW_019268685.1:47670-51120 GCF_002738365.1 Cucurbita moschata
ATCATATGCTGCGATTTCTTCCACAAGCTGTGAATCATGATCCTCACATTCATCATCTGAATCAAGTATACCATTCCTTATCACCATAACTTTTTTATTAACACACTCTTTGCTCATGTGTCCAAACTATTTGCACTTCCAACATTGAATAGAACTAGGCTTCTCTTTACCGTCTTTGAAGCTTCATTCTTTTTACCATTGGAACTCTCAGCCTCCACTTTTTTTGGCAGCCACAAACTTTTCTTTTGGTGACATCGATTCATTTCTATCCACAAAACTATACTTGTTCCAAGTTTAAGAATTTGAAAAGGTGTTAGTTTGTGATGTGTACCTTTTTGAATGCTCTTTTTCTTCCATCAATTGGTCTTCAATTTTGAGAGCATAATGATACATGTCTTCCAGATATGGTGGTGGATTTCTGTCAACAAGATGAGCAATTTCTCGATTCAAACCTCCAAGGAATCTAGACATGGTATCTTCTTCTTCTTCTCTAACATTTGCTCTTTCCATCATAGTCTCCATCTCTTGATAATATTCTGCCACACTTTTTGTTCCTTGCTTCAAACCTTGCAATTTAGTTTTCCAATTTCTTTCATAATGTTTTGGAATATACCTTTTTCTCATGACTTCTTTAAGTTCTTCCATTGGATCCTCCTCTTTTCTTCTTCTCTCGGATTTGAGATGCTGGTACCAATCACCGGCATGATGGGTAAATTCGGCAATAGCAAGTCTCATCTTCTTATTTTTACTATAGGTGTTGCAATCAAACACATGCTCTATCTTCTTTCCCATTGCAAGTATGCCTCAGAATCTGTCGTTCAACAAAATGGTGGGATTTTGAGTTTAACTCCCCCATCTCTATCTTCATGTGCTCTTTCCATTCTTCTAGGTTGCATAATAGTTGCATGGTTATTTCTTCCTCTCCATCTACCTTCAACTTGTCTTTCTTGTACTAATATACTTTCATCTTCTTGTAATGTTCGTTCTTGTCTTTGTTGTTACGCCCTTCTTTCTTGTCTATCTTCCATCATCATTTCCATCATACCTTGAATTGTTTGAAGAATGGTTGTATTAAGATCTGGTACTGGTGGTACTGCTTATCCATTATGTGACATTTTGTTATCAAGGGGACTCTCCGCACTTCTCACAAAAATTTCACTCAAGGACACTCGTGTTTAACACTCAAAGGTAGGCTTTTGGTACTAGGTCAAGAATGTAAAGGCTGGTTTTTTTTTTTTTTTTGTGCAATCTTGCTTTAAGCTTGATTATAACCAATTCAACGATCAATTCTAACAAGCTAAGACTAGTATCTCAAAGATCAAGAGCTTGAAAATAAATGGTAAGAACTGAATATATATATATTTTTTTCTTAGAATTGATTTTTCTTTCTTTCTTTTTTTTCTTTTTTTTTTCGATAATCTAAGAGAGGAAAAAAATTGATAGATAAAAAAAATAACAATAAAGATATTTCACCTCTAGAGCAGCCAAAGAACGTCGACAAATGCTCTGATACCAAATGATAAGCGCCTATAATGTTGAAATTTGCAAAGCTAGAGGTCCTTCTAGAATCCTTGCAAAACGTTCAAAGAGAAAGCTAACTTAATGGATTGATTCCAACCACGAGCTGGTTAGAAGATGAATGACTCTTAGATCGAACTTGGAATCTATGATGGTCACTCTTAGATACCAAGACAATTCACTCCAGAATTAGCTTGATCAAAACTAATTCAATGAATCAGTTTAAACATGAAACCTAAAGCAAGATTTGAAAAAGAATAACACCATAAGGATATCAAGAAAACACAAAGGTTTTGTCTGTATTCAACCATTCATTCTCAAACATGATTATTACATGCCTTTAAATAGGCCCAAAAGATAACCCTAACATAATAAAGTTCAACCACCAACTACAAATCACTAATAAATGCTATTAAATACAAATTGAAGAAAATAAGGCATTCATACAAACTACTAATAAATGCTATTAAATACAAATTGAAGAAAATAAGGCATTCATAAATTGTCTTAATTGGTAATTCAACTACCAATGACAAGTCTTCTAATCACTTTCCAATGTCAGCCACTCCATTATTTTCTTGATTTGATACTTGAATCTTCTTTGTATTGCTTCTTGTAATTGCTCGTTCAGGTACATGGAAGTGATCAGCTGTTGGATTCATATCACCTACCTTACACGAGACTCTTTTTAAGGATGTGCAGTAGCGTTCAAAGATTACTCTTTGGCCTTTAGATTCAGTTCTCTATTTGGACGAGATCTTTGCAGATGAATAGTTGTTAGAGGGGCACCGAAGGTGATAGAAAAAAGCAAATGTTTATCCTATTTCTTTTCTTTGTCCTCAAGCTCGAACTCATAATTGTTTACAGGAAAGACGATCGATCATGTAGTTAACCAGTATTTACAGCAATTTAACCTTTCGGATGTAAATAACCCTCAGCCTCAATGGTATACTCCTCCTCCCTATCCGTTCGCGTTTTGTAGGCTTTTGGCTTCTTTCTATATCGATTTTTCACTTTGATGCAATTTTGGATTGGATTAGTCAAAATGGAACCCGAATTCTGGTTGGTGCAAACTGAAATCTTGAAGCTAAGGCTAAGGCCCTTCCTAAAGCAGGGACGTAGTTTCTTGTTCAAATTCAAAGTCTTCATTCTCCTCCCGGGCTATGGCTGTAGTTCCTAATCCGGAATCTTAAACAATTCAACTTAATATAGCATAGCGGATAATTTAATTTAGCTTAAAAGAAAAAAGGGGCATGTTACGTAAAAGGTTGCGAGTGCATGCGTCCACCACAGACAGGGCTTTCACAGGTACCTTGTACGTAGTTAAGGTGAAGCTTTGTTTGCTCTTGATTCTAGACTAGACTGAAAATACCCTGATAAGTGGAAATCATTACAAGGGGAGTAAGATTCGAATTACCTTGTTGATCGAATATCTCAAGGCAAGAAAGCAAGATCGATCATGTCTAGCCTAAATGATTCTTGTTGATCAAATATCTCAATGCAAGAACACTTGTTTGAGATTCGAATCACTCCATAAGTAAGATTGATCACGTCGAGCTTGAATGATTATACATGCAACCTAAACTACATAGAATTGCAAAAAAACTTAGCCATTGGCTAAAGAAAGCACAAATGCTCTTTTTACTATATTTTTCCAAGTCCACTTACAAATACAACATACATGGCTTTATATAGTCTCAAAATGAAACTATTAAAGACATTTCAAGAGTTGTAACATTCATACTCTGTAGCAAAAAAAAAAAAATCAGTTCTGGAAATATATATATATTCCGTTCTTATCATTTATTTGAGTTTGTTCAAAATTTTCAAGCTCTTGATCCTTGAGATAGTAGTCTTAGCTTGATAGAGATTATCGTTGAATTGGTTATAATCAAGCTTAAAGCAAGATTGCACCGAAAAAAGAAAAAAAAA
>NW_019268685.1:51130-56296 GCF_002738365.1 Cucurbita moschata
AAAAAAAAACCAGCCTTTACATTCTTGACCTAGTACCAAAAGCCCACCTTTGAGTGTTAAACACGAGTCCCTGAGTGAAATTTTTGTGAGAAGTGTGGAGAGGTCCCTATTACTAATAACAAAATGTCACAAAATGGAGAAGGAGTACCACCAGTACCAGATCTTAATACAACCGTTCTTCAAGCAATTCAAGGTATGATGGAAGATAGACAAGAGAGAAGAGCGCAACAACAAAGACAACAACGAGCATTGCAAGAAGATAAAGGTATATAGTACAAGAAANACAAGTTGAAGGAAGATGGAGAGGAAAAAATAACCATGCAACTATTATGCAACTTAGAAGGATGGAAAGAGTACTTGAAGATAGAGATGGGGGAGTGAAACTCAAAATCCCACCCTTTTGTGGAACTGCAGATTTTGAGGCATACTTGCAATGGGAAAGAAAGATAGAACATGTGTTTGATTGCAACACTTATAGTGAAAATAAGAAGATGAGACTTGCTATTGACGAATTTATCAATCATGCCAGTTATTGGTACCAACATCTCAAATCCAAGAGAAGAAGAGGATCCAATAGAGATTTGGGAAGAACTTAAAGATGCAATGAGAAAAAAGATATGTTCCAAAACATTATGAAAGAAATTTGAAAACTAAATTGCAAGGTTTGAGGCATGGAACAAAAAGTGTGGCAGAATATTATCAAGAGATGGAGACTATGATGGAAAGAGCAAACACTAGAGAAGAAGAAGAAGATACCATTTCTAGATTCTTTGGAGGTTTGAATCGAGAAATTGCTCATTTTTTTTGACAAAAATCTACAACCATATTTGGAAGACATGTATCATTATGCTATCAAAATTGAAGACCAATTGAAGGAAGAAAAAGAGAATTAAAAAAGGTACATATCACGAACTAACACCTTTTCAAATTTTAAAACTTGGAACAAGGATAGTTTTGTGAATAGAAATGAATCGATGTCACCAAAAGAAAAGTTTGTGGCTGCGAAAAGAGTGGAGGCTGAGAGTTCCAATGGTAAAAAGATGAAGATTCAAAGACGGTAAAGGAGATGTCTAGTTCTATTCAATGTTGGAAGTGCAAAGGGTTTGGACACATGAGCAAAAAATGTGTTAATAAAAAAGTTATGGTGATAAGGAATGGTATACTTGATTCAGATAATCAATGTGAGGATCATGATTCATAGCTTGTGGAAGAAATCGCAGCATATAATGATGAGTATGTTAAAGAAGGTAATTCCATATCTTTGATCACAAGAAGGGTATTCAATGTTCAAATCAAGGAATAGAAACAAATCAAATGGAAAACTTGTTCCACACAAGATGTTTGATCAAAGGAAACCCATGCAGCTTGGTGATTGATAGTGGAAGTTGCACAAATGTGGTAAGCAGCTTCCTTGTAAAAAGACTTCAACTTTCTGTCCACCAGCTACTAACCTTAACCTCTATAGAAAGTAGGAGAAAGAAAGAAGAAATTAAGGTGAACTCCCAAGCTCTTATTCTTTTTACTCTTGGAAGATATAAAGATGAAGTCCTTTGTGATATCGTACCAATGCATGCGGGGGATATCTTGTTCGACCGACCTTTGCAATATGATAGAAAGTTAACATTTGATGGTTTGATGAACAAGTATACTTTTACTTTGTGTGGGAAGAAATTTAGTTTACTTCCATTGTGTCTCCATATGAAGTACATTGTGACCAATTGAAATTAGAGAAGAAAAGAAAAAAATATGAAGAACAACCATGGAGAGAAGAAACTAAGGTAAAAGAGAGAGATAAGAGTGAAAAAAAAGAGAAAAGTGAGGGGCAAAGGATGAGTGAAAACCAAGAAAGAAAAAAAATAATTTTGAGGAAAAGAGCGAAAATGTGAGTTTGGATATAAGAAAGGGAGAAATGAGGAATATGTTAGCCCAAGAACCAAAATTTGTATTTATGTGTGAAGGAATGTGTCTAGCAATAGAACCAAAAACTGATGACGTTTTGCCAAGTGCTTTTAAGTCTCTTTTTTGCAAGAATTCAATGACATGTTTCCACATGAAGAACAAGGGAATGCATTCAATGAACTGAAATATAAATTAAACAATACACCTTGTCTTGCTTTACCTAACCTTGATAAATCTTTTGAAATTGAATGTGATGTAAGTGGGAGAGGCATAGGAGTTGTTTTAATGCAGGAAAAAGGCCAATCATGTTCTTTAGTGAAAAGCTTAATAGAGCACAACTCAACTATCCAACTTATGACAAAGAGTTATATGCACTTGTGAGGGATTTGCAAGTTTGGCAACATTATTTGTGGCCAAAGGAGTTTGTTATTCATACGGATCATGAAAGTTTGAAGCACTTCAAAAGCCAAACAAACCTAAATAGGAGACACACTAAATGGGTGGAATTCATTGAGACATTTTCTTACGTAATCCATTACAAAAAGGGGAAGGATAATGTGGTCGCAGATGCATTATCAAGAAGGTATGCTTTATTTCCTTCCCTTACTGCAAAAATTGTTGGTTTTAAACACAGGATTGAATTGTACAAAGTTGAAAATTTTGAATTTTATGATGTGTATATGCAATGTTTAGAAGGGAAACATGTGCAAGATCATATTGTGTTCGATGATATGCTTTTTAGGAAGGGTAAACTTTGTATCCCTAAATGTTCTATTTGAGAGTTACTTGTGAAGGAGACTTATGAGGGAGGACTTATGGGACATTTTGGAGAATTTAAAACATATAGCATGTTGTGTGAACATTTTTATTGGTTGAAAATGAGGAAAGATGTGAACAAAGTATGCAAGCAATGTTTTAAATGTAAGGAGGCTAAGTCTAAGACACAACAACTGTTGGGTTTTATGTCCTTACTCATAGTTTGTAAACAAAAACGTATTCTATTTTCAATAAAGTTATTATTGATGTTTATTCAGTAAAGATTGTTATTGAATAAAGTGAATTTTACGATTATTAATCGAAATCCAATAAACTAAGAACACTCTAACTATAGTATGATTATTTGAACTATATGTAGAGACATAAGAGTAGATCAAGTTAAAGGATATAGTCAAAATGGTCTATAATACAGGGATAAGGCTGAGTACCTTATCTTGGGGACACTATGGATGCGTTCCACTTTTGTATATGACATAAACATTGTGATCACTAAATTGTACATGCGGAGACATGTGAGTGGGGGCGTCTTATGCAATGAGTATTGCATAAGATCGGACCATGAAGAAAATCACTCTCACTTTATAATGTCGTTAACTGTTGAGACTGGTTTTATTTTCATTCTATGATCTAGGTAACTCGATGTTAATCCTGAGCTAACCATGAACTCCTGTTTATTCGAAATTATCCTTAGATGTGCATGGGTGAGAGTGGCTCAAGTTCGCCGACTCAATAGACCTCCCATTTCAGGGGTAAGACTGGGTGAATGGCTGGGGACGTGGGGTGCAAGATGGAATTAACTTCTACCCACTTTTAGGGATAGAAGAGAGGTAGTTCTCTTAAGTACTGACTCTAGGTCTTGAACAAGGGGCCTCACCCTCTCATTGGCCTGAGAGGGATTTGGTTTACTGATTGGACCACAAACCAATTGTTCATTAGAGGATCAATGGAACATAAGGAACAAGAAGTAACTTCAGGGATAAAATGGTTAATTGACCCAGCTCTAGTTACGAAGAACCTGTAAAGAATTGACTTACTAATCATGGTTATATCAAATGGACAAAAATATATATCTATAGTGAGGGGAGTGCAACTACTAGGCTATAGTGGAGTGTCCTAGTAGTTAACGAATGTTGGTTAACAAGGTTGATGAGTTTAGCCGGTTACTCTTTGATCGTTGGAGCCCATGATCTATAGGTCCATTAGATCCCTCTGCTAGCTCATATCGGACTAAACCATAGAACAGTTTGACGAGTGAGTTCGAAGTGTTCGAAAACAAATTAGGGAATATGCGCTACATGTATATGATATACCAAATCGCATTTTTGTTTTATTTACGAATTGAACAAAAAGAGAGAATCGGAGATATTTAAATAAGATTTAAATATTTTAATCAAATATGTGTCAGAATTGATTGGGATTGACATTTGAATTAATGTTAAATATTAATTAATCATTTAATATTACTGTAATTTGAAATTAATTATTCAAATTAATGGTTGAATTGTCAAAATGTTAACTTCACTTAATGGAAAAATTCATGTTTGAGTTAGTGGAATTTTGAGGTGCTAACATTTGGTTTAACCAAACTTGCATGCTTGCCAAATAAACCCCACAAATTTGAGTGGAATTTTGAGTGTCAAAATTTGGTTAACTCAAACTTGCATGCTTGCCGCATAATCCCAAACATTTGAGTGTCAAAATTTTGTGATCTCAAATTTGCATGAGCATGCAAATATGACTCTTTAAATAGAGTGATCATGGTACATGGAACTTCTTCCTTGGAAAAACTTTGAGAAAAACTCTCACAAACTCTCTCTTCACACATATTAAATCCCTTCCAAGTTTAATCACTCACTGGATTTCACAAATCCCGCTCTATGGCCGAAAAATAGTGGAGAAGACACTAGTGGTGGTTCGAAACCGGTTCGTGAGGAAAAATAAATTTGAACTACAAAAGGTTAGTACTCAAACACCTTGAGTTTTAATATTTATGAACATGCTAGTTATTTACTATAATTGATATTCTAAGAGTGCCTAAGATCCAAATTGCTTCCGCATGTGTTATATTAACACCATAACCACGTGGTCTTTACACACATTTAGATGTTCCTAGTGAACCATGGGTTGACATTAGCATGAATTTTGTTCTAGGATTACCAAAGANTAGAAGACACCATGATAGCATTTTGTGGCGGTTGATAGGTTTAGTAAGATGGCACATTTCATTCCATGTAACAAAACAAATGATGCTACCTAACATAGCTAATCTATTCTTTAAGGAAGTGGTTAGATTGCATGGTATTCCCAAAACCATTGTTAGTGACAGGGATGTAAAATTTTTAAGCCATTTTTGGAAGGTTTTGTGGAGGAAAGTTGGGAACTAAGCTTCTATTTTTTACAACATGTCACCCCCAAATCGATGGACAAACTGAGGTCATTAATAGAACATTAGGAGCCTTACTTAGGTCACCAATTTCTAAAAATCTAAGT
>NW_019268685.1:56347-59140 GCF_002738365.1 Cucurbita moschata
TGTTCACCTTTTGAGGTTGTGTATGGATTTAATCCTCTAACTCCACTAGATTTATCGCCTTTGCCACCTAATATGTTTGCTAATGATGCAGCTTTTTCAAGAGCCGAATACATAAAAAAAAAAAAAATTCACAAAGACATAAAAGAAAGAATTGAAAACAAAAATAAGAAACTAGTCACGCGCAAGAACCATGGAAGAAATAAATTGATTTTTAAATAAGGTGACTAGGTTTGGGTTCATCTACGAAAGGAAAGGTTTCCAATTCAGAGAAAGTCTAAACTTCAACCAAGAGGAGGTGGTCCTTTTCAAGTACTAGAGTGGATCAATGACAATGCATACAAGCTAGATCTCAGAGACCTTGATTTGAGGACAAATCTTTATAAAGAAAGGGAGGATGATATGAATTCAACTTTGACCCTTTGCATGTACCCGAAGGACTGATTACAAGAAGCAAGGTTAAGAAGATTCAAGAGGCCTATACATTGCATCTTCAAAGGCTAGCTAGTGTACAAGTTGAAACAAAGACTTTTGAGCCCAAAAATCTTTATAGCATTAGCATATCAAATCAAGAAGATAATGAAGTGGCTGATATTGGAAAGTGATTAGAAGACTTGCCTTTGGTAGTTGAACTACCAATTAAGACAATTTATGAATACCTTATTTTCTTCAATTTGTATTTAATAACATTTATTAGTAGTTTGTAGTTGGTGGTTGAACTTTATTATATTAGAGTTATCTTTTTGGTATATTTAAAGGCATGTAATATTCATGTTTGGAAATCAATTATTGAATACAAACAAAACCTTTGTGTTTTCTTGATACCTTATTGGTGTTTAAACTGATTCAGTGAATTAGTTTTGATCAGGCTAATTCTAGAGTGAATTGTCTTGGTATCAAAGAGTGACCATCATAGATTCCAAGTTCGATCTAAGAGTCATTCATCTTCTAACTAGCTCTTGGTTGGAATCAATCCGTTAAGTTAGCTTTCTCTGTGAATATTTGCAAGGATTCTAGAAGGACCTCTAGCTTTGCAAATTCCAGCATTGTAGGCGCTTATCAGCAACTAGAAAGAGATTCTTTAACCAGAAAGAATTCAGTTCAGATGTGGGATACCTATCCAAAAGTTTTCGCAACTCAATCATGTATGATCAAATCATCAAAGATTTGACATTTTCTCACTCTGTCTGTAACTCACTATAGGCTTGAGAAACAAAGAGAAATGTGTACGAACGAGATATACAGCAAAAAGAAGAAGGAAAAGGATTGAATAGAGGAACTCTCGAACATTTGGCGATCTCAGATGTGTCGATATCGATGGTGACTCATTATTTATTTCGATGAATCATTTATTTGGACAGAAGAAGATTATGTAAACACTGACTCGAAATCTCACTTATCTTCTTCCATTATGGAAAACCCAATTTTTTGTGAAGAATGAGCCATGATATATCTGATCCATGCATAATATCATGAAAAATGGATATAAATTAGTGGCTGCTACTTAGTATCGGCAATAGGTCTGAAAAAGTCTCTCAAAATGGAAAATTGAGATATTTGTACCCTGTCGAAGTAAGGAACCACGACATATATTTTTGGAATAGATTCCATTTTGAGAGAATTGAAAAAGCACTATCTCATTGAAAGGTTCTGATATGTGGAAATCACTACAAGGGGAGTAAGATTCGGATTACCTTGTTGATCGAATATCTCAAGGCAAGAACATTGTTTGAGATTCGAAACACTCCACAAGCAAGATCGATCATGTCGACCTTGAATGATTCTTGTTGATCAATATCTCAAGGCAAGAACAAGTGCTTGAGATTCGAATCACTCCACAAGCAAGATTTATCATGTCGAGTTTGAATGATTCTACATGCAACCTAAACTACATAGAATTGCAAAGAAACTTAGCCATTGGCTAAAGAAAAGCACACATACTTCTTTTACTATATTTTCCAAGTCTACTTACAAATACAACATACATGGCTTTATATAATCTCAAAATGAAACTATTAAAGGCATTCTAAGAGTTGACATTCATATTTAATGGTCATAATTAAGCATTATGTAATTGTAACCTAAAGTAAATAAAATATCTTAAAATACATTCATATTGAGATATGCCTTTTGGATTAACTAATGCACCTAGTACATTCATGAGACTAATGAACCATGTCTTATGAGAATACTTAGGTAAGTTTGTGGTTGTTTATTTTGATGACATCCTTGTTTACTCTAAATCTTTAGATGATCATATTACCCATGTATGCAATGTTTTGACTACTTTAAGACACGAATGTTTGTATGTAAATTTAAAGAAATGTAGCTTTTGCATGGAAAAAGTTAACTTTCTTGGGTTTAGTTTCATCTAATGGTGTTGAGGTTGATGAGGAGAAAGTGAAGGCTATAAAAGATTGGCCATACACCTAAAAATGTAAGTGAGGTACAATTGCTTCACCCTTGAATGAATTTGTTAAGAAAAATGTATCCTTTATATGGGAAAAAGATCAAGAACTTGCTTTTGATACTTTGAAAGAAAAATTGAGTTCTACTCCCTTGCTTGCATTACCTAATTTTGAGTCTATTTTTGAAATTGAATGTGATGCTAGTGATGTAGGGATAGGTGCTGTATTAATGCAAAATCAAAGACCTTTAATGTTCTTTAGTGAGAAGTTGACTGGTGCATCTTTGAGGTATCCAACTTATGACAAAGAGCTTTATGCTTTGGTTCGTGCATTGCAAACCTGACAACATTATCTTTGGCCTAAGGAGTTCATTATTCATACGGATCAT
>NW_019268685.1:59419-67670 GCF_002738365.1 Cucurbita moschata
TACAAAATAAACTCCACAGACGACATGCTAAGTGGTTAGAATTTATTGAAACATTCCCTTATGTCATAAAATATAAACAAGGTAAGGAGAACATTGTTGCAGATGCTTTGTCACGAAGGTATGTCCTCCTCAATACTTTGAATGCTAGGTTGTTAGGTTTTGAACACATAAAGGATTTCTATCAACATGACATGTTCTTTGCTCCTTTTGTTGAATCTTGTGAAAAAGGACTCATTGTAGATAATTACTTGTTGTTAGATGGATTTTTGTTTCGAAAAAGCAAACTTTGCATACCATCTTGTTCCATACGTGAGCTACTTGTGAGGGAAGCTCATGGAGGTGGTTTAATGGCACACCATGGAGTTTCTAAAACTTATGATATGCTCTCTGAACATTTTTTTTGGCCTAAAATGAGACATGATGTTCATAAAGTTTGTGCTCATTGCATAGCATGTAAACAAGCTAAGTCTAGGCTTGAACCACATGGTTTATACTCCCCATTACCGGTTCAAAACGGTCCTTGGATTGATATATCAATGGATTTTGTTTTAGGTTTACCTAGGACTAGGAAAGGTTATGATAGCATCTTTGTTGTGGTTGATCGATTTAGTAGAATGACTCATTTTATTCCTTGTCACAAAACTGATGATGCAAAACATATTGCTGACTTGTTCTTTAGGGAAGTTGTACGATTGCATGACATTCCTAAAAGCATTGTCAGTGATCGTGATGTAAAATTTTTAAGCCACTTTTGGCGTGTTTTATGGGGTAAGTTAGGAACTAAGCTAGTATGTTCAACTACTTGTCATCCTCAAACGGCTGGACAAACTGAAGTTGTTAACAGAACCATGATTGCTATGCTTAGGGCTATTATTGATAAGAATCTTAAGACTTGGGAGGATTGTTTGCCATTTATAGAATTTGCATAGGGTTGTTCATAGCACTACTAAATGCACACCTTTTGAAATTGTTTATGGCTTTAATCCTTTAACCCCCATTAACTTGTTATCCATACAGTCAAAAGAGTTTGTGAATTTTGATGCAAATGCCAAAGTTGAGTTTGTTCATAAACTGCACAAGCAAGTGAAAGAACAAATTGAGAAACAAAATTCCAAGGTTGTCACCCGAATGAATAAAGGACGTAAGATTGTCATCATCAAGCCAGGAGATTGGGTATGGGTGCATTTCCGAAAAGAAAGATTTCCTACTCAAAGAAAATCTAAGCTTTTACCACGAGAAGATGGACCTTTTCAAGTGCTTGAGCGTATCAACGACAATGCTTATAAAATTGATTTACCAGGTAAGTACGGTGTTAGTGCAACTTTTAATGTTGTTGTTTTGAGTCCTTTTAATGTAGGTGATGGCTTGGATTCGAGGATGAATCCTTCTCAAGAGGAGGAGAATGATATGAACCATGATCAAGAAATTTTCATACCTCAAGGTCCAATTACAAGGACGAGAGCCAAGAAGCTACAACAAACCTTATACAGTTATATTCAAGCTATGGTGAGCTCATCAAAAGAAATTCTAGAAGACGTTGGAGACCTCCCTTATATGTTGTGCAAAGTTGAGCTTCAAGAAAGAGATGAATTAAATGCACTTTAAGTTGCATTTAATGAACTCCGCTGAATTGATGAAACTAGTCCAAGGATGACTAATAAGCACATTTCATTCATTGCACTATTTAATTATAGTTGAACTATTTGTTTGTCATATTCAAGCTAGTTTTAAATATAGGAATTAAGGTTATATTGTAACCCACATAGGCTACCATATTCCACTATTAACCAGCCATTTTAATATGGAGGTTATGAGCATTTCTCATTTACTAGCCCATTTAATTTCGGAGTTATGTATCACATAGGTTAAGGTTGTAAAGGCTATATAAAGCCTTCTTTTCTTTGATTAGACATCAGATTTTGGAATTAAGAATAGAATTTCTATTTTAGCTTTGTTGAGAGCTAAACTTTCTTTGCAAATTCTTGTGTTTAGAACTTGCATGCTAGAGTCATTCAAGTGGTATTAATCAAACCTCTTGTAGAGTGATTCGAATCACGAGTTTATAAACGAGTTTTCTTTACTCTTGATCTTGATCATCAAGGTAATCCGTTCCATACTTTCCCTTGAGTTGATTTCCATATCATTTGAAATGATAAGATAAGGAATCAATACAAGGGGAATAAGATTCGGATTACCTTGTTGATCGAATATCTCAACGCAAGAACACTTGTTTGAGATTCGAATCACTCCACAAGCAAGATCGATCATGTCTAGCTTGAATGATTCTTGTTGATCAAATATTTCAATGCAAGAACACTTGTTTGAGATTCGAATCACTCCACAACTTTTTTTTCACGTGCTTCAAACGTCTTTAATTAGTGTTTTGATTTTAAGCACTCTTTTACTGTTTTTTACACTCTGTTTCTTCGATATTTTATTCTAAATCATCAAGCCTAATCGTTCCCCACAAAAGTTTCGAAGAACGTCGACCATGACTTGGTCTTTTTAGCACGTACTTCAAACGTCCCAAATTAGGGTTTCTAAATTAGGGTTTGATTTTAAGCACTCTTTTACTTTTTTGTGCACTCCGTTTCTTCGAAATTCTATTCTAAATCATTAAGCCTGATCATTCCCCACAAAAGTTTTGAAAAACGTCGACCGTGACTTGGTCTTTTTAGCACATACTTCAAATGTTCTTGATTAGGGTTTCGATTTTAAGCACTCTTGTACTATTTATGCACTCCGTTTCTTCGACATTCTATTCTAAATTATCAAGTCTGATCATTCCCCACAAAAGTTTCGAAAAACGTCGACTGTTACTTGGTCTTTTTAGCACGTACTTCAAATGTCCCATATCAGAGTTTACGAATTAGAGTTTTGATTTTAAGCACTCTTTTACTGTTTTATGCACTCCGTTTCTTTGACATGCTATTATAAATCATCAAGCCTCATCATTCCCCACAAAAGTTTCAAAAAACGTGGACCGTTACTCAGCTTTTTTGGCACGTGCTTCAAAAATCCGTGATATGGGTTTCCAAATTCGGGTTTCGATTTTTTAGCACTCTTTTACTATGTTTTACATTCTGTTTCTTCGACATTCTATTCTAAATCATCAATCTTAACATTCCCCACAAAAGTTTCAAAAAATGTTGTCCGTGACTCGGTGTTATCAGCACGTACTTCAAACGTCTCAGATTAGGGTTTCCGAATTAGGGCTTCAGTTTTAAGCACTATTTTACAGTTTTATGCACTCCGTTTCTTCAAAGTTCTATTCTAAATCATTATGCCTGATCATTCCCCAAAAAAGTTTCGAAAAACGTCGACCGTTACTCAGCTTTTTTGGCACGTGCTTCAAACGTCCTGGATTAGGGTTTCCAAATTAGGGTTTCGATTTTAACCACTCTTTTACTCTTTTTTACACTCCGTTTCTTCGACATTCTATTCTAAATCATGAAGCCTGATTATTCTCAACAAAAGTGATAAGAATCACGGTGTTCCAAATGAACCTATTGCCAAGAAGATTCAAAAAATGTCAGGAAGATTCAAAAGAAATATGTCAACAATTAATTTCAAACCTATCGCATTAGTCACTCAATCACAACAACATTTGTTAGAAACAACTATGTTTAAATTCATAAATTATGTAAAACTCAAATGGTCAATTTGACTTATTCTTTGTGGAGATTAAAGGGGATTGGGAATAAATCCCGTCCACAAACGTCTCAAATGGTCAATTTGACTTATTCTTTGTGACTCAGTTTTTTTAGCACGTACTTCAAACGTCCAAGATTAGGTTTTCCGAATTAGGGTTCGATTTTAAGCACTCTTTTACTGTTTTTTACACTCCGTTTCTTCGACATTCTATTCTAAATCATCAACACTAATCATTCGCCCGGAAAGTTTCAAAAAACGTCGACCGTGACTCAGTTTTTTTAGCACGTACTTCAAACGTACTAGATTAGGGTTTCGATTTTAAGCACTCTTTTACTTTTTTTTACAATCCGTTTCTTCGACATTCTATTCTAAATCATCAAGACTAATCATTCGCCCGAAAAGTTTCAAAAAATGTCGACTGTGACTCAGTTTTTTTAGCACGTACTTCAAACGTCCCAGATTAGTTTTTTCCAATTAGGGTTCGATTTTAAGCACTCTTTTACTATTTTATGCATTCCATTTCTTCGAAATTCTATTCTAATTCATTATGCCTGATCATTGCCCACAAAAATTTCAAAAAACGTCGATCGTGACTCGGTTTTTTTAGCACGTACTTCAAACGTCCCAGATTAGAGTTTACAAATTAGGGTTTCGATTTTAAGTACTCTTTTACTATTTTTTACACTCCGTTTCTTCGGCATTCTATTCTAAATCATTATGCCTAATCATTTCCCAAAGAAATTTTAAAAAACGTTGACCGTGACTTGGTTTTTTTAGCACGTACTTCAAACGTCCAAAGATTAGGGTTTCCGAATTAGGGTTCGATTTTAAGCACTCTTTTACTGTTTTATGCACTCCGTTTCTTCGAAATTCTATTCTAATTGAGTATGCCTGATCATTACCCACATAAATTTTGAAAAACGTTGACCGTGACTCGGTTTTTTTAGCACGTACTTCAAACGTCGCAAATTAAGGTTTAAGAATTAGGGTTTCGATTTTAAGTACTCTTTTACTATTTTTTTACACTCTGTTTTTTCGACATTGTATTCTAAATCATTATATCTGATCATTGCCCACAGAAATTTCAAAAAACATCAACCGTGACTCGGTTTTTTTAGCACGTACTTCAAATGTCCCAGATTAGGATTTACGAATTAGGGTTTGATTTTAAGCACTCTTTTACTGTTTTATGCACTCCGTTTTTTCGACATTCTATTCTAAGTCATTATGCCTGATCATTGCCCACAGAAATTTCAAAAAACGTCGACCGTGACTCGGTTTTTTTAGCACGTACTTCAAACGTCCCAGATTAGTTTTTTCCAATTAGGGTTCGATTTTAAGCACTCTTTTACTATTTTATGCATTCCATTTCTTCGAAATTCTATTCTAATTCATTATGCCTGATCATTGCCCACAAAAATTTCAAAAAACGTCGATCGTGACTCGGTTTTTTTAGCACGTACTTCAAACGTCCCAGATTAGAGTTTACAAATTAGGGTTTCGATTTTAAGTACTCTTTTACTATTTTTTACACTCCGTTTCTTCGGCATTCTATTTTAAATCATTATGCCTAATCATTTCCCAAAGAAATTTTAAAAAACGTTGACCGTGACTTGGTTTTTTTAGCACGTACTTCAAACGTCCAAAGATTAGGGTTTCCGAATTAGGGTTCGATTTTAAGCACTCTTTTACTGTTTTATGCACTCCGTTTCTTCGAAATTCTATTCTAATTGAGTATGCCTCATCATTACCTACAGAAATTTTTAAAAAACGTTGACCATGACTTGGTTTTTTAGCACGTACTTCAAACGTCCAGAATTAGGGTTTACGAATTAGGGTTTCGATTTTAAGCACTCTTTTACTGTTTTTTACACTCCGTTTCTTCGATATTCTATTCTAAATCATCAAGACTAACCATTCACCCAGAAAGTTTAAAAAAAAGTCAACCGTGAATCAATTTTTTTAGCACGTACTTCAAATGTCCCAGATTAGTGTTTCCGAATTAAGGTTCGATTTTAAGCACTCTTTTACTGTTTTATGTACTCCGTTTCTTCGAAATTATGTTCTCATTTAGTATGCCTGATCATTACCCACAGAAATTTTGAAAAACGTTGACTATGATTTGGTTTTTTTAGCACGTACTTCAAACGTCCCAGATTAGGGATTACGAATTAGGGTTTCGATTTTAAGCACTCTTTTACTGTTTTTTAAACTCCGTTTCTTTGACATTCTATTCTAAATCATCAAGCCTAACCATTCGTCACGAAAGTTTCAAAAAACATCGATTGTGACTTAGTTTTTTTAGCACGTACTTAAAACGTTCCAGATTATGGTTTCCGAATTAGGGTTCGACTTTAAGCACTCTTTTACGGTTTTATGCACTCCGTTTCTTCGAAATTCTATTCTAATTCATTATGCCTGATCATTGCCCACAGAAATTTCAAAAAACATCGACCGTGACTCGAGTTTTTTAGCACGTACTTCAAACGTCCCAGATGAGGTTTTCCGAATTAGGGCTCGATTTTAAGCACTCATTTACTATTTTATGTACTCCGTTTCTTCAAAATTCTATTCTAATTCACTATGCCTGATCATTACCAACAGAAATTTTAAAAAACGTTTATCGTGACTCAGTTTTTTTAACACGTACTTCAAACGTCCCAGATTAAAGTTTACGAATTAGGGTTTGGATTTTAAGCACTCTTTTACTGTTTTTTACACTCCATTTCTTCGACATTCTATTCTAAATCATCAATCCTAATCATTGGCCACGTAAGTTTCAAAAAACGTCGACCGTGACTCAGTTTTTTTAGCACGTACTTCAAACGTCCCAGATTAGGTTTTCCAAATTAGGGTTCGATTTTAAACACTCTTTTATTGTTTTATGCACTCCGTTTCTTCAAAATTCTATTCTAATTCATTATGCCTGATCATTACCCACAGGAATTTCAAAAAACGTTGACCGTGACTCAGTTTTTTTAGCACGTACTTCAAATATCCCAGATTAGGGATTACGAATTAGGATTTCGATTTTAAGCACTATTTTACTATTTTTTACACACCGTTTCTTCGACATTCTATTCTAAATCATCAAGACTAATCATTCGCCCGGAAAGTTTCAAAAAACGTCGACCGTGAATCAATTTTTTTAGCACGTACTTCAAACGTCCCAGATTAGGGTTTCCGAATTAAGGTTCGATTTTAATCACTCTTTTACTATTCTATGAAACTTCATTTCTTCGAAATTCTATTCTAATTCAGTATGCCTTATCATTACCCACAAAATTTTGAAAAACGTTGACCGTGACTCAGTTTTTTTACACTCCGTTTCTTCAACATTTTATTCTAAATCATCAAGCCTAATCATTCGCCACAAAAGTTTCAAAAAACGTCAACCGTGACTTAGTTTTTTTAGCATGTACTTTTTCGATCGTCTATGTCTCCGCACCAATCACTGTCAGAGTAACCAACTGATTTGTAATCTTATGTTTCGAGTAGAATAACCCAAGTGATACCGTTCCTTGGATGTACCGTAGGGCTCGCTTCAACGCCTTCCAATGTGAATAGATCGTCTCCACCATGAACCGGCTTATAATGCCAACACTTAATAAAAGATCTGGCCTTGTGCATGTAAGATAGCGAAGGCTTCCTACCAGGCTCCAGTACCTGGTTCCATTGGTGTTGATATCGGGTTGCAATTTTCCATCTTGTACTTCTTCAAAATCTCCTTTGCATATTTCTCCTGTGATATAAAGATACCCGTCTCTCCTTATTTAACCTCCAAACCAAGGATTAACTTCAACGAGCCCAAGTCTATCATCTCAAATTCTCGTGTCATTGTGCTTTTGAACTCTTCCATCATTTCATCATTGTTGCCTGAAAAGATGAGGTCATCGACATAAAGAGCAACAAGTATCACATTACCTCCACTTTTCTTTTTGTAAAGTGCATGCTCGTGGGGTCATTGCTGTTGGCTTTTTCGCCTTAATCTCAAATTCATTAATTTTAATTAATTAATTAATTGATGTTTTGATGATAACAAACCTACCTTCAATTATTAACAATTCTCAGTATTTTTGTCCACAGTGTAAGGTTGGGAATAACGATTTCAACGACTTTTTTGGTTCACTCAAATTAGAGATAAAACGAAGAAGTTCCAATCAAAACAAGTACCCGACGTGATGATGTGGTGGCAAAATTGACATCATGGACCAATCAAATTCAAAACAAGATACCTGACGTGATGATATGGTGACAAAATTGATGATGTGGTGACAAAATTGACATCATGGACCAACGGCAAAATTGACATCATAGACCAATCGAAGTATGACATTTATAAATCTGGTAGAGTAATAAATGGTGGAGTTTTCAATTACATTTATAAAAGTTTTCATTACTTTTAAATTATAAAATTATTTCAACAAAATGGTGGAATTTTCAATTACATTTATAAAAGTTTTCCATTACTTTTAAATTATAAAATCATTTCAATTACATTTATAAAAGTTTTCGATTACTTTTAAATGGAAAGAAATTATAAAGATTTCATTTACATTTATGAAAACTAGTTGTTACTTTTAAATGAAAAAAAAAA
>NW_019268686.1:0-1347 GCF_002738365.1 Cucurbita moschata
GTACACTTCTGGAAATTCAACAAAAGGCAATAGTATTAGACCGAGATGCTAGATTTAAATCTTGCTTCTGGAAAATTCAACAAAAGGCATTGGGTACGCAGTTATAGTATAACATTCCACCCATAAATAGATGGTCAAATAGAAATGCTCAAGCAAATATTGGAAGACATGTTGAGGGTATATGTAATAAGTACCTACCCCTTATGAAATTCGCTTATAATAATACTTGCCAAGCCACCATACAATGACCACATATGAGGTTCTCTATGGACGAAGATTTCGATCCCCTATGTTTTGGGAAAAATTGGGGCAAACGACAACTATTGGGCTAGAGCTAGTGCAAATTACCAACGCAACCGTCCAAAAGATTAAAGCTAGGATACAAACCGCACAAAGCCGAGAGAAAAGCTATGCAGACGTAAGGCGCAAGGACATGGAATTGTAGGTAGGGGATCATATATTCCTAAAGGTAGCACCCCATGAGAGGGGTGCTCAGGTAGGGTAAAAAGGGGAAGCTAAGCCCTAGGTTTATCCGTCCCTTTGAGATATTAGAAAGAATTGGATCTGTGGCCTATAGAATTGGGCAATGCCCAAACTTGTCTGCAGTACATATTATCTTTCATGTATCCATACTACAGAAGTATACCCTAGATCGTTCGCACGTACTGGCTCATGAAACTCTCTACTTGAGAGATGACCTAACGTATAAAGAAGACCCGATTCAAATAATAGACAAGAAAGTCAAATGATTGAGAAACAAGGAAATCTCTCTTGTTAAGGTCCTATGGAAGAATCATAGAGTAGAAGAAGCCACTTGGGAAACAGGAGGCAAATAAGAACCTTGTACCCTGACCTATTTTAGAATAAGCACTTTCGATAACCAAAAGTTTTCAAAGGAGAGGAGAATTTGCAACATTCAAGGTCTCCAATAAGAGACCGTGTATAATCCCTACTAGGTTGTATTTAGAAGCAAAGAACAAGTAAAATTGAAAAAACATTGAGAAAATGTTACTTTTTCTAATTTTTATAAAATTCCCGAATCATTAGATTTTTTATAAAATAAGAATTACAAGGTGCTTAAAAAAGGAAGGCTCCGATCAGAGAAGACTTTTTTGGCAGAAGATTCAGAAAAATCAAGAATGAAATTATAGAAATTCTAGACATTTCAATGGTAATGGAAAACCCGTCTATAAATTATGAATTAGGGTAGACTATTAGGGGCAAGAAGCAAGCTTAATCGAGTACCCAATCGAGAGATGCATGTTTTTTGTCTTGGGGTATTGTGTTTATGGGTTTACCTCGAATTCGAGAACTATAGTCCACTATTCATTTCCAAACTTGTTGCTG
>NW_019268686.1:1352-1856 GCF_002738365.1 Cucurbita moschata
AAATAAGTTTACCCATAAGTTTGGTGAAGGAAAGAGGTCCTCAAAGTGCTAGTAGGTTTTCACACGAATTAGTCCACGTTAGGTTACCCTCTAATGTTTTCCTAAGCTAAAACCTCAATTCCTAAAGTCTAACCCATGACATTATGTATAAACCTAGGTTCATCAATAATTCATGTACCAAGTACCTAGAACTATGTGAATAACATGGTAAATAAGTAGCTAGGATCCATACCAATAAGTAACCATTATCTGCATTACGATATGTACTAAAAGGCCCCTATTCCTCTTTAGGTAGGATGTCCGGCAATATGTATCATGAGATGGATGTTATGATAGGCCTACCTTTCCCATCAGCTAAACGAGATGTCCTGCACAAAGATTTACCAGTAGGATTACATGATTATGACGACACCACTCATGTATTCATGGGGAGAAAATTGAAGGTTATTTTAGGGGAAGGTTTTCAGGATCAGTATATGATACATGACACGATGACCTCTAAGT
>NW_019268686.1:1979-2568 GCF_002738365.1 Cucurbita moschata
ATCATTTTTTTTCAAGTAACTAAGAGTTGGTCGTGGATGAGAGCGGACTTTGGAGTGTGGGCCATGGACTAACTTCTATTTTTAATCTAGTATTTTTTGTTCTTCTTTTGAGTCTGCTTCTTATTTTTTGTTTGTAACGCATATGTATATGTAACACCCCAAAAATGAAGGAAATTAGCTCCCATAAGAATAAGCCACTCATGAAAGACCCAAAGGATAGAAAGGAAAAAAATTAAAGGATTAAGCAAGAACAAANGTTGACGACGAGGCGAGTAGCCCCTTGGACTTTTTGTTAAGAAATACTTGTAGGAATTGCTTGGATTTTCATATGAACCCTAAACCAAGTATGAATTAAGTATATATGAAAGAAAAACCCAAAGAACCGTGAGTTAAGACCTTGAACCGATCAAATAGCTTGAGATTTAAGTAACGTTAAAATAACCCACTAATGAGCTCTGCTGCATCAAATTTTAATATTGAGCATATTATGTTATGTTGAGGTTAGATATGAAATTTGGTGGTCATTGGATGAGGATAAGTAGGTAAACCAAGAAATGGTGTAAAATGACCATAATGCCCCTAAGGTAAT
>NW_019268686.1:2710-3103 GCF_002738365.1 Cucurbita moschata
TAGTTAGTGAAACCAAGATATGGGAGAAAATGCTCATCACGATCCATATGACCTTTGGCATGAAGCACGATGTTTATAAGTTTTGTAGTCAATGTTGCCAATGTTTGCTGCACACAAAAAATGATAGAGATGTTAAATTTTTAAGTCACTTTTGGAAAGTATGGTAGATAAATTGGGTACCAAATTATTGTTTTCAACTGCATGTCATCCTCAGACTCATGCGCAAACTAAGGTAGTTAATAAAATATCAGCAGCATTGCTTAGGCCTATTATTTATAAGACTATTAAGTCATAAATTGGGTAACAAATTATTGTTTTCAACTACATGTCATCTTCAGATTAACGAGCAAACTGAGGTGGTTAATAGAACACTATGAGCATTGCTTAGGGCTA
>NW_019268686.1:3360-11045 GCF_002738365.1 Cucurbita moschata
TTCAAGAATTAACAAAGGACGGAATGAAATCATTGGAATGAAATCATTTTTCAAACGAGTAACTGGGTTTGGATACATTTTCGCAAGGAGTGATTCCCATCTCAAAGGAAGACAAAGTTACATCCAAGAGGGAATGACCCTTATCAAGTCCTTGAAAGAATTAATAACAATGCATATAAAATGATCTTCTAGGAGAATTTTCAGCACATTCTACTTTCAATGTTGCTGACTTGAGTCCTTTTGATGTAGGTGATGATTTTCTGATTCGAGGACGAATCCTTTTGAAGAGGGGGAATATGATAAGGATCACGGTGTTCCGAATGTTCCAACTGGACCTATTACACGATCCAAGGCCAAGAAGATTCAACAAGCATTCATTCTTCATCTACAAAATTGGATAGGCTCGGTTCAACTATTATTTCATGTGTTACAAGCTTATTAGATTGAGGAAGGACCATTTGGAGCTTCAGAAGTGAATATTTACATAGTTGAAGGAGTAAATGAAGTTGCAAGCATCATTACATGAGTTGTTAGAAAACTTTATTTATTTTTAATTTCATAAAGTTTGTAATGGTAGAATTGTGAAATTGACTTCGTTTTTTTTTTTTTGGAGATTTAAGGAGATCGAGATTAAATCTCAGCCACTAACTTCTTTTGTGGAAGACTATAAATACCCACAAATTATTAGGTAAAAATCAGATTTGTGAGGAATGAAATTGATCTCTCAAGTTGAGAAGTTCCTTTTCGAAATCCAAGCATTGTGTGTGAGCCATGCAGTCACGCTTTGACATTGTGTGGTTGAGTGAAATTCTCAATCTTCTACTTATTTTTGGGATTTCTTTTCTCCCTATTCATTGTAATTTATCCGGATACAAACAAGTTTATTCTTGTAGGGAATGTATTAAGCACATGGATTTATTAATTACGGTGAACATTTGTATAAAACGAAGTAAATACAAATGGAGTAACATGAGATAGAAGTAAACATAGTAATAAAAAAAAATTACATAAACTTAAAGGAAGTTAATCCCATTTTACAATATACATATTAACAATTGTATACAAATAATAATTAAATTTATGAGTAGAAGTTTGGATGGAGTTTTATTGAATAGGTAATCTTAAATTATATCTAAAAATATATAAGGTTTTTTTTCTTTTTGTATACATTTAGGAGAACAAAACAAAGATTCAAGAAGATGCCATTCATGCTATGTTTTAATTTTTATTCTTTCTTATTTCTCAAAGATTAAAAAAAAAAAATAGTTATCCTCTCTCAAATATGGTTCGTTATTTGATTTTTTTTCTTGAGTGAATTTTAAGTGAAACACATTCTCTACCCAAGTAATTGCAAGATGCAAGCTTCACACTAAGAGGAATCAAAGTCCTAAGTATCAACGTTCTTAAGTGTCAATTTTTATTCTCCATCTCAACATAAATTAAACTTATTTTCATGAAGATATCTATTTATAAAAGCAAAATATCTCAGAGTCACAAAAAAAAAAAAGAGATATAGATATGAGAAATAAATATGATACCAAATAGATATGGTAACATGTTAGGATTAGATTTGATTGAGTTATTTGGATTAGATTTGATCTAGTTATTTGAATTAGATTTGATTTAATGATNACATTAATTAAAAAGATTACGAAATTAATATTAACTTAATCAAAAAAAATTTGTATTTTTCTCTTAATCTAAATTAATAAAAACTACCATTAAACTTTGCAATTTATCTATAAAAAAATAATCATAATTATTTTTTTTAAAAATACCGTTGAATTTTCAAAAAAAAAAAACTTTCAAAAGTGTTTAAAAAAAGATAGATGGGGAGAAAATTGAAGGTTATTTTAGGGGAAGGTTTTCAAGCGATTAAGAACCCACTAGTAAGAACTAAGTTTTACTCACTCCATGTTTATCATTTGTTTTCAAGTAACTAAGAGTTGGTCATGGATGAGAGCGAACTTTGGAGTGTGGGCCATGGACTAAGCTCTGTTTTTAATCTAGTATTTTTTGTTCTTCTTTTGAGTTTGCTTCTTATTTTGTGTTTGTAACGAGTATGTATATGTAACACCCCAAAAATGAAGGAAATTATCTCCCATAAGAATAAGCCACTCATGAAAGACCCAAAGGATAGAAAGGAAAAAAATTAAAGGATTAAGCAAGAAAAAAGGACTTAGTCAAGTCACTCGTGTACCCTAACAAGTGATTTCAAGGAGTTAAAGGCCTTTTGAAAAGGATTGGAAAGGAAAAAGTAAATCAAAAGGGCAAAAAAGTCATTTTATCAATTATCAAGAATCTTTCCAAATTTGTAATTTCTTATCTAGAAGGAATCTCAAGATTCAAAAAAAAAGAGAAAAATGATAAAAAAGGGATGAGAAATTTGTAGAAAAATTATGGATTTTTCAAGAAAAATAATAATAAAATATTCGGAAAGTGGCAAATTACCAAAATACCCCTTGAAGAATGGATAATTACAGAAATGCCACTCTAATTAGAATAAGAGCATCTACCGTGACCATCCGAGCAAAATCTTTCGAACTCAAATCTCAACCATCGGATCTCCTCCAAAATTTGATATGATCTAGAGCGAACACGCACGGATCATCACATCCAACGACTAGTATTCAAAGCCAAGGTCTGTAAGGATATGATCAGAGTTGATATCTCCAAAAAATTATCCAAAAAGTTTGATCTTTAAATAACGAAGATTCTGGAGCTCTCAATGTCGGTTTAAGCTCCTCCTATAAAGTCTGAAGTAGGAGCAACAATACGGAATAAGAATCGAGAAAGATCGATCCCCCAATCGAAGGCAATAAGCGTTTAGATTGTGGGTCTCCTACTCTCAGATTTCTTCCAAATTCGAGAGCAATCCTCCACCATTTCTCTTCAAACTTATTCCTACCGTTTCTCAACAAGATTACCTACAAGTTCTATGAAGGAATAGAGTGCTAAAAGTGCCTAGAAACCATTCCCTCAATTCAATCATCCATTGAAGAACTTCAAGAAAAACTTGAAAATCCAATCTGAGGATACATGATGACTCGTCGAGCAAGAATGATTCCAATCAATTTCTGCACCTCAAAGGAATGCTTCCATAGAAGACCACGAAGAAAAATAACCTCGAGAGCCTGCCAATTGTAGGAAATAGGTTTTGAAATTAAATTGGGGATAAGACTCAAAATTCCTATCTACGATCTCTTTTCCTTCAATTAAGGATTCCTCTAGCTTCAAAGGAAGAAGTTGAGTAAACTTGATGAAGGAATCGAGAGCTGAAACGTCGTAGAATAAGCTACCGATGAGATCGAAAATCTGGCGTTTCGAGTGAGTTGCATACCGAGAACGATTTCTGGAAATTAAGGTCCTACACTCAAAGACGTTCATTCCTCCAAACCAATTCCTTTAGCCTGAAGATAGGATATGGAAGAGGTTCAATAAAGAATATAGGGCCTTGAAACCCCTAGAATCGGCTACCCAATAAGAAATCATTTGTTTTATCTCCAACAATAAATCAGATTTTGGATGAACTTTGGTAGCGAATATCTTAGGCTACGATCCACGAGAAGTTATCAAATAAATCCCTAGCCCTTTCTTGTAACATCCATCTTTAAGTTTCACGAAGAAATCGAGGAGAGAAACGCTGTAAATGTGACTGTACAGGCTGAGTTTCAGATGCCGGCGACGCGAAAAATACGCATCTTCTTCCTGTTCAGAGGAAGAAAACGATGATACGGCCAGTTCAACAGAATTGTCCAAGTCAACTCAAAATTTGACCTTTTCTTGGGTTTTCTCAGTAGATCTTATTATATGAAATGTTGTATGAATGTTTATCCCCAGAGGTTATATAAGGTAATGAAGTTTGGGAGTTATTGGAAAACTTTAGTTAGCGAAACCAAGATATGGGAGAAAATGCTCATCACGATCCATATAACTTTACCTCCTAGGATAACTAAAGTGGTATCCCTGAAATAATAGATTCCCCAAATGTATATGTACCATGAGCAGGATTCCATGATGAACTTATTATCTCCCTCACCTAAATGAGATGCCCTGCACCACGATTTGCTAGCAGGATGCCACGATTATGACAACGCCCCCTATTGCACTCATGGGGAGAAAATTAAGAGTTACTTTGGAAGAGTTTTCATGGTTAAAATACGAAGCATGACATGACAACCTCTAAGGTTTAGTTCTTGAAAGCGAAACAAGAAGTCATATCCTAGCTCAAGGCTTAGACATGCTCCAAATTACCAACTATTTTATATGACATGAGAATAAATTCAAGATTTCAAGTTGGTTGGAGCAAGTTCGGAACCTAAAACTCATGCTAGTTATTATGGGTTCAAATGATTACGACACCTTATGCCTCAAGAAAATTTGAATAACTCAACAATGTTGTTGTTCCTTATTCTATGTTTTCACATCACATCAAGTCGTCGTTGGATTCAAAGTCCAAACTGCTAACCACTACACCATAGAACCCCTTATAAAAATTTATTTTGGAATGGTTTTCCTATTTTATGCAGATTCCACAAGAAGAGAGATCCTATCACGAGTCAAACTCAAGTTATTGGATTCAAAGTTCTAGAGCTGTTTTATCTAACTCGTTGTGATCTTGAGCACCTTTAGAGTGGTTGCAGAAGTAACCCTCCAGTGTTGATTGAAGCTCTTGGAGAACATGTAATTTTATATATTTCTTATAGTTAATTTATATATTGTTGTATATTACAAACAAATTGAAATAATACTTTACATTCCAGTCTTTCTTTCTTCCGTGCAAGACTTAACATGAAAACTATATTATTTCAATATTCACTCGAGAAACAAGGGGTGAAAACTATATTATTTCAAACCCTCCATTATTGCTTCTACTTTGCGTGAAAATGCTTCCACTAAATCATGTTGCTAACTAGGTTGTTTGGTTCGGTTCAATTCTTAGGTCCACTAGACTGAATCGACCTAGCTCAATTAAACTCTTGATAATATAAAAATCATAAGTTTCTTAAATTACGTTAACTTAAAAGTTTAACCCTAATTTTTTTTAGAATATTTAGCTTTGTTTCTAGTTGATCTCTAAATGCTTAGAAGTATCTAATAAGACTTCTATTTAAGGAACTTTTCTCTATAAAAGATGTAAGACTTCAAGTTTATTATTAAGGAATTTCAAATGAGTGATTTGATATATCATATAGGACAAAAATATTTATTTGTTTCAAATATCTTATGTTGACCCTTCTTTTTTGTCAAGTATTTTGAATATTATCATTGTGAATTACTAATGGCATTAGATTGAATCTCATTAATAACAATATCCCAAAACTCAGATAAAGATGACATCAAAATTAATACTTTAATTTCATCTTCAAAATTTATTTCCACTTAACTCAGTTGACTGATAATTATAATAGTCACCGTGCACAAATATTTGCAACCTTAAAAGGTAGAAATTATAAGGAGTACAAGAGAAGAGTGCTTAAAATAGTTTCAAAATATAGAAAAAAAGAAAAATAGTAGGATTTGGTCAAAGTCAACATCCATTGATCACTTATGGCACAACACAGCAAGGGTAACATTTTTTTTATTTCTCTACTATATTAGGCCCTTTGGTTTATTGGCTTTACAAGATAGACATGAAGTTTTCTATGTTTGAAATAAATTTGGTTTGATTGTTTTCTGATTAGCATTGATACCATCAAAACTTATTTATTTCTTTGAAATGTTTGAGTTTACAATTTACATGTTTTCATTTTTCTACTTTGTTTGTCTGCATTTAGAAATTAAGCAAAATTAGTTTGAAGGTTTTAGGCAGATTGTTATAATTCTAATTTTTAACTAAAAAAAAATTAGTCTCGTTGTCACGCTTAAAACTACCCTATAGGTATAATCGACCTATTATCTTATGGCTTTTTTGCCTTAATCTTTTGATGATAACAAACCTACCTTCAATTATTAACAATTCTCAGTATTTTTTTTCCACAGTGTAAGGTTGGGAACAACGATTTTAACGTCTTTTTTGGTTCACTCAAATTAGAGATAAAATGAAGAAGTTCTAGTCAAAACAAATACACGACGTGATGATGTGGTGGCAAAATTGACATCATGGACCAATCAAATTCAAAACAAGATACCTGACGTGATGATATGATTACAAAATTGATGATGTGGTGACAAAATTGACATCATGAACCAGCGACAAAATTGACATCATAGACCAATCGAAATATGACATTTATAAATTTGGTAGAGTAACAAATGGTAGAGTTTTCAATTACATTTATAAAAGTTTTCCTTTACTTTTAAATAATAAAATCATTTCAATTATATTTATAAAAGTTTTCGGTTACCTTTTAAATGGAAAGAAATTATAAAGATTTCATTTACATTTATGAAAACTAGGTAAACTAGGTGTTACTTTTAAATGAAAAAAAAAATTATAATGAATTCATTTATGAAAATGAGTTATTACTTTTAAATGAAAAGAAATTATAATGATTTCATTTAGTTTTCATAAATATAATTATTTGACAAAATCATTTAAGTTATAAGGATTTCATTTAGATTTATAAAACTTTTAATTATTTTTAAAATGTTCATTAACATTTTTTTACAGTATTACATTTAAATATGTTATATATATATATATATAATAAAAATGAATTTAAAATGTTTTTAATATTTATTTATTTTAAATCATATATATATATATATATTTAAATGAAACATGTGTTCTATAATTTTTTACGATAAATTTTAAAATAAATAAATATTATTTTTCGTGGTTCATGTTTCGGTTCACGTTTTAGTGGTCCATATCAGTTTTAGTAGTCCGTATCAATTCCTATTTTTACAACTTGATCGATATTTAAACTCATCATCTCTTAGTATTTTTCACAACACAACACAGCACACAGAACATTTGTTTCCTCGATCTAAATTTTTTTTTAAAAAGCCTCCATTGTTTCTCTCCAAAGCTTCCAATTCTATTTTTTTTATCTTATTCGAGAGATGTCTATTATTTCAGAGTGTTGTGGTGTGTTTCTATAAGATTTCAGACAATTGTATTGGTTTGATCCTGAGCCATGAAAAGGATTGAGTTTGCTCTTGAACTCGTAAAAAGAGCGGTGTACCGGTTTGATCTTGAGTCGCGGAAAGGATTGAGTTTGCCCTTGAACTCGTAAAAAGAGGGGTGTACCGATTTGATCCTGAGCCTGAGTTTGCTCTTGAACTCGTAAAAAGAGCGGTGTATTAGTTTGATCCTGAGCTGTGGAAAGGATTGAGTTTGCTCTTGAACTCGTAAAAAGAGCGGTGTACCGGTTTGATCCTGAGTCGTGGAAAGGATTGAGTTTGCTCTTGCACTCGTAAAAAGAGCGGTGTAGCGGTTGGGCTTTGATTCGAGGAAAGAGTCAGAAAGTTTTATTCAAATTTCCAAGAGGTGCTTGGGGAGTGGAGTAGATCGAGTTTGACTTAACCACTATAAAATTACGGTGTTATATTTTCTAACCCTTTTCCTATTTAAGTTCTAAATTATTGTTAAGTTTTATTGCATGGTATCAAGTTTGAAATAATTACATTGTTGAAACCCTATTCACCCCCCTCTAGGGTTGTCATATCGATCCAACATTATTCTTCCACCAATAGGAGCAAAAGACAACGTTACTATGTGAAACTAGTTTCATGTCATT
>NW_019268686.1:13901-14178 GCF_002738365.1 Cucurbita moschata
GGTCATGCACCATAAACTCATGGGAAGATGGTTGATGGAATCGATGCAATCGACGCTCCTCTTGATGGGTTGCCAATCAAAGACCTGATGTTTGATGTTGACCCTTTTGAAGAAAGAGCCACACGATCGAACAGCTCGAAACGTCGCAATAATTTTGAGAACTCTATCACACACATGAAAGGACGTGTCGAAGAGTTAGACATTACCCAAAACATCATAGTAAAACTCTTCAGCGATTAGACAAAAGACTTTAGAACAACTACACAAAAAATTCATT
>NW_019268686.1:14315-19164 GCF_002738365.1 Cucurbita moschata
TTTTGTCACCAATTATATTTAAACTTTACCTCATTTTGAGAGGCACTTTAATGGTCAAGTTCAATAGTATCTTAGATTAAAAAGACTTTTATGAACATCCTACCTATGTTAGTGTTATGTTATAGATATTTGTTTCAATTTAAACAAGTGGGGTTGAGGTGAGGTGATTCAAATGGTTAATGCGATAATCCGGCTATTTTCGAGGTCTCTCTTGTTGAACGCCATCATGGTTGAGATGAGCACCCGAGTGAGTTTGACAAGGAGATCCGAATTTAAACTTTACCTACGTTTGAGAGGCACTATAATGGTCAAGTTCAATGGTATTTTAGATGAAAAAGACTTTTATGAACTTTGTACCTTTGTTAGTGTTACTTTGTACCTTTGTTTGTGTTACTTTGTACCTTTGTTAGTGTTATGTTATAGAAATTTGGTCAAGTTCAACAAGTGGGGTTGAGGTGATTCAAATGGTTAATGTCACTTTATTTGATTCAAATTGTTAATGTGATAATCCAATTGAATAGTTACAGGTTATTTCCAAGGTCTCTCTTATTGAACGCCAACAAGGTTGAAATGATTGAGATGAGCCCATGAATGAGTTTGACAAAATTGAAATAAATTGAAATAAAATCACTAAAAAAATCAATAGAATTGAAAAAAAAATTAGCCTTATGACACTTCGTTCAACTCGAAGGGCGGTAAATCAAGGATTCCTTCGCCCAAGACCCATGATCGAACTTCCAACATGGAAATGATAAGCTATAGAATCATTCCAAGAACCTCAATGGATGGGTTACAAACTCACATTACCAATCTCGACAACTGGACGTGTCATCGCCGTTAGAAGAACGACCACATCAGAGCAAGTCATGGGGATAGAGATCTGTTGGAGGATGATAGACTAACCGTAATCTTCAGCCCAATGAGCCAAGCTTTTGTAGAAGCAAGAACCTTTGTATTAAAGAAATTAACAGCTTCTTATACAAAATTTGGATCAACCAAGAGATAAAGCTAGAATTAGATAATGAGATCCAAGATTGAGAAACAAGATTTGGAATCTTTTTCTAAATTGAGTCACTTCACAATCAAACTTGATCAAGGCTTGATTGAATGACTCAGATCAATCTAACACAAGAATTGCATGAAACTTAGAAATGACAAAGATATGCTCAGATTTCTATAAGGGGGATCGTCTCAACTTGAGAGATCAATTTCATTGATCACAAATATGCTTTTACATAATAATTTGTGAGTATTTATAGTCTCCCAATAAAAGAAGTTAGTGGCGGTGATTTAATCTCGATCCCTTTAAATCTCTAGAGAAGACGAAGTCAATTTGAGCATTACAAACTTTATGAAATTAAAATAATAAATAAAGTTTTCAACCACTCATGAAATGATGCCTGCAACTCCATCCACTACTTCAACCGTCCAAATATTTACTTTTGAATCTCCAAATGGTCTTGACTCAAACGAATCAGCTTGTAATACATGAAATGATGGTTGAACCTAGCCTATCCAATTTTGTAGATGAAGTATGAATGCTTGTTGAATCATCTTGGTCGTGGGTTATGTAATAGGTCTAGTTAGAACACCGTGATTCTTATCATCATCCCCCTCTTCAAAAGGATTCGTCCTCGAATAAGAAAAATCATCACCTACATCAAAAGGACTCAACTCAGCAACATTGAAAGTAGAATGTACACCGTGATTCTTATCATCATCCCCCTCTTCAGGATTCGTCCTCGAATCAGAAAAATCATCACCTACATCAAAAGGACTCAACTTAGCACCATTGAAAGTAGAATGTATTGACGATTCTACCAGAACATCAATCTTATTGTTCCATGCAATAAAATGAGTCATTTTACTAAATATCTTATAGAGCATTTATAGTCAAATAAACAATTCTTAAAGAGCATTTATAGTCAAATAAAGAATTAGGAATCCACCTATCTTTATATCTACAGACCCACTCCCACTCCAAATTCAGCTATCCACGCTAACATTAAAATAAAAATTCATCCGTTAATCCCATTTTACATAAACTACATAAATACAAATGGAGTAACATGAGATAGAAGTAAATACATGAGATAGAAGTAAACATAGTAATAAAAAGAAACTACATAAACTTAAAAGGAAGTTAATCCCATTTTACAATATAAATATTGTTCAATTGTAGTAGAAGTAGTTTTGAAAACTAGCCACTCGAGATCAATCTATGTTTGGAAAACTAAAATAAAGAAAAATAAATAAATAAAAATATTTTTCAAAAACTTAGTTTGGTGTGAAATTTTGCTTAAAATTCAAATATTTTCATTTTTTTTAATTTTCATAAATAAATGACTATTACTAATTTTCATGGACACATATGGATCCTTAGCATACTAAAATGACTATTATTATTAGTATCAAACCAATAACGATTCAAATCAGCTAAATCTTCCAATTGATAATTAGGCCAGAGAAAGAACTTGAATTTATTTTTATATCTATCAACATGTTTGCAACTTTTATCTAAAACTTGATCACAAGTTTTTCTTATTTGCATTGTAAAATTATGTATTTCTATGGATATCATTTCTATTTCTAGAATTGAAACAAAAACATGTAGATAAATTTCAAATATTGAGGCGCATAAAAGATATGGACCAGCAACTAAAAATGATAGATCCACTACAAGGCATTTGGTCTAGTGGTATGATTCTTGCTTCGGGTGCGAGAGGTCTTGAGTTTGATTCTCAAAATGCCCCAATAATTATATCAAATTGAAGCATGCTTAGATGGATATTTGGAAAGAAAAAAAAAGAGGAAGCTATATTTAATTATAATTTACAAGTCTTTATAACATGTTAATTGAAGAGAGCCAACAAAGAAAATTTGTGTATGTATGATTCTCTTCAAATCTTGGAAACTATGAGGATTCCTCTCCTTTCTTGACATAAAGAATTACTTTTTCGGGACATGGACCATAAACAGTCATCTACTCTTACTCCTACTCCCTTCTCTAAGAATCAACATAGCATAATCATTCCATTAAGGCCGAGGTAGTCTTATAAAAAGATGAGGGTACCACTTTCAAATCATTCCATGAGGACTTGAGAAAGTTTTGTAAAAGAAGATGAGGGTACCACTTTCTATTGCAGAATTTCTATGTGAATAGAGAATGAACCATATTCTTGGGAGATAATATAGAGCCTCGAGCCTAACTTCAAAGGCATTACACAAATTTTTCTAAGATATTTTTTCTAGGAACTCTTTGTTATGTTGTCCGCTGAAGGTTTCAGGAAAGGGACACAGATTCTCGATTGCACTGATCTCCCAATAGAAGTTTTACCTAGGTCATCTGTCGTCACACCCCTTTTAAGGAAGATGCGCCCAAATAACCAGTGAACAATAACATTTAAAGAAGTTTCAGAGAGTGAGAAGAGGATTGTGATTGAAGTTGCCCTAAGTAAAACTTCTTTAAATGTCTTAGCCAATCATGACCTCATAATGAGGAGTCTCCTCGACAACAATAACATATGGACAACAAATGTCTTAGTCAATTGTGACGGTCATGATTGCTCAAGGCGTGTCGCCCAAATAATCGGTAAACAATAACATTGCCCAAATAACCGCCTTGGACAACAAATCGTTTACAAGAATGGCTAAGACATGCAACATGCAACCGCAGGCAACATGCTTTGGGCAATCATGACTATTACATCTGCCCCCACACAATTTATTGGATGAGGCTGACTTTAGGTCTCTCGATGTGCTTCCAGCTGATCTCATAATGAGGAGTCTCTTCCAACCTACTAGGTGCTGTTGAAAATCACTTCTCGGTTTGTTGAGTCTTCATGTCTTCTCTGTTCGTGTCTTTCCTACTTTCTTCACTTGAAAATTTTTCTTATTTGTATGACGTCATACCACCTGCTTCTTTTTTATGTCTTCTTGGTCGAAATAATAACGTTTCAAGTTACTAACATGGACAACAAGGTTAGTCCGCATCCATAAGAGCAATTGGATTCTATATGATGTCTTCATAATCTTATGGATAACTTTAACTAGTCCATAGTATTTTCACACCAGTTTTTTGTTCTTGTTGCTTTGAACTCGAAGTTTAACTGAACTTAACTTATATGAACTCTTTATTTTTCTTGAAATTATTGTGGTTGACCCTTCTGACTGACCCTTCTCTTCATCCGTCTAGATGATATTTCTGTGTGAACATGTGTTGCTTCAGTGGTTTGTTTCTGTCTCCCTTCTTCAGTATCTGACCTTGTTTTTGTCTCTTCTTGTGGGGATAAATCCATTATCTGACCTTGTTTTGCGTCGTGGTGTTCATGTAGTGGCAACAAGGTTTCTATTGAGGTTGGCTCACTCGAGCTCCCCTTTTCAATTACAACAGTAGCAGCAAGCGTAGATTCATCATGGCTATGATTCTTTCTCAACTGTAGTATCGACATCATTTTCAACCCTATTGGTTGATGGATGTTTTTCTGAATGATCATCGGGTTAGACTCCATTATTACTAGACATTTCGCTAGGGGCATGTAAATGACTTTGTGTTTCAGCAGGATGTTCATTCCTGACACGACGTCAAAGTCATCCATTTCAACTATCACTAAACAATTTACCTAGTCCAAGCCTCCAGCTTGATTAGAGTTCTCATTGTGACTTGTAAGACAAGCAAAGCTTCCAATTTGACGGCATTCTTCTTTCCTGTATCTTGATGCCAAAGGATGTTAAAATATTTTGCATCGGTCTCCATCATGAGTTGTGGGTGGCTCTAGAGTTGACAATGGTGTTCCTTACTACTTTGTGCTTTACCAAAACCTCAACATACATAATATATATATATATT
>NW_019268686.1:21631-23876 GCF_002738365.1 Cucurbita moschata
TGGATCTGAGTTCTACACGCTTTCATTTTCAAAAGCTTCGCTTGCCTACGGTACTTTATTCATGATGTGCAACAATACGGTCATCTCTCAGCCGTGTATAGAGAATTCCTTGATCATTTTCTTGGCGGATAACACAAATCAAATCGCTTCCCTGACCGCCCATCTTATGAGTCCATTCTTGTCTTATTGGTTTGTTGTACTATTCTATACGTCTCTCGATTGATAGAAAAACGTTCGGGAGCTGGGAGGGCCTATCGTGAGGGAACTTTCCTTTTCACTGTAGGCAACGGTAAAGCGGGAGCTGCATATGTCCACGGTGATCAAGGCAGAGCGACTCCTTCTTTAAAAGATGTTGGTTTTATCGAAATTGTTAGATCCGCTTTCGTTAAAGAAAAAATAGGAGCTCTTGGTTTGGCCGATGTCGATTCCTATGGCAATGCGGACTCGACTCAGGATGAGGATTCCGCTTTTCATACTGCTGCTATGAGCCGAAAGAGCTAGTACGCTATTTCGCTAAACGAAAGGAAAAAGCACATACGCGTTGACCTTCTTACAAGGGGCGGGGGCCAGCCAAAGAAGGTCAGTCAGACTAGGTTAGGACCCTTGATCCGGTTCAGCTAGGTTCTTCCATGCGAGAATGGACGCATATCGGTATCCTCTTTAGGACCGGTTGCTTCTTCTTTTTGTTTATACATTTGGAGAAACCTGCTAAGCCCGCCTTTCTTATCAGGTGTGATTCAATCTTTCAGCTCAAACTTTCCTATTGTCCGATGAAAAAGGTAGGAGTACGACTACCTTTTCCTTTTCTTTCCCGAGCCAAGGGATCATTCAGTTTCTACCAAAAAGTTTGCTATCTATTAGTTGCCGTAATTGAATGTATTTCTCATTTCATGTTAGCTCCTCCAAGAGCTTCCTAGTAGGTAGTATACGAAACCTTGAACTTTTATCAGACTTATAACATTGCCTGGTGAGCTTGCCGTTGAGGGTTGGCCTTACAGGAGATCGAGCAGCCTTTCTTTTCCTACTTGGTATGCTTTCCCGCTTATCGTGCAACTAGCCAACTAGCCAAATAAACCCGACTGTGAACATGTCATTTTGCTATTTGTAGAATTCAACTAGCTCAGGCTGAGCCGCATGACATCTATTTGTGGTAGGCGACATAAAACTAATCGTGTGATTTATCTCTCTTGGTGGAGTTAAACCCAATATCTGACCTTCTTGTTTTGAGTCGTGGTGTTCATGTAGTGGCAATAAAGTTTTTGTTGAGGTTGGCACACTTGAGCTCCCCCTTTTCAAATACAACAATGGCAGCAAGGGTAGATTCATCTTGGCTAAGATTCTTTCTAAACTGTACTATCGTCATCATTTTCACTCCTTTTGGTTGATGGATGTTTGTCTGAATGATCGTTGGGTTAGACTCCGTTACTACTATGCATTTTGCTAGGGGCATGTAAATGACTTTGTGTTCTAGCAGGATGTCAATCCCTGACTATTTGGGCTCTAGAATGTTGGATATGAAGGCTGACTATTTCTAGTAAAAATCTGATAGAGATATATACTAAATAATTATATATAGTAGGCGGTTACATATAGTGAAGCTATATATAATAAACTGAAATCATATGTATACCCATTAGTCAGTGGTTTCTAAATGTACATTTCTCATTCTCCATATCCTCTCTTTGCATACCTGAAGTCATTAATACAAAACCATTAGTCAATATTTCTTCTTACATTTTCTCTATCATGTTCTTTGTGTTCATTTAGATCAAGTGTGTGCGTTGTTGTGTAATTCTAATAACTGGTATCAGAGCGAGGAGAGATTCACCACGATCTGTGAAGATGAAAAGTTTAAAGACTGGAATTGAAAAGTTTGATGGATTCGATATTAGTTTCTAGAAAATGAAGATTGAAGATTATCTATACGAGAAAGATATTCAGGAACCCATTTTGGGGGTGAAGCTGGATACCATGACCACGGAGGAGTGGAAGCTCAAGGATTGTCATGCCGTAGGGTTAATGATATGTGATAAGGAATCACTACAAGGAGAGTAAGATTCAGATTACCTTGTTGATCGAATATCTCAAGGCAAGAACATTCTTTGAGATTCGAATCACTCCACAAGCAAGATCGATCATGTCTAGCTTGAATGATTCTTGTTGATCAAATATCTCAAGGCAAGAACATTCAAGCTAGACATGATCTAATATATATATATATATATATATATATATATATATATAT
>NW_019268686.1:25246-25718 GCF_002738365.1 Cucurbita moschata
ATATATATATATATATATATATATATATATATATATATATTCATTTAACTTTAACACATATGGTCCATGAAAGAATTGTAACTCTTATGCTCATTAATATTATAATGGCTACTACTTAAATTATAAGCTAAAGTTGGTAATTGATGTCCAATTAGCCAACCCTAAATTTGTAATCATTGTGGAGTGATTGAAATTACAATGGAAGTAATTTAAACTCTTAGTACCTTAAAGGAATTTGGTCTCTTCTAATAAAACACGAAGTTCTCTTTAATATCATTAATACAATTATGCTAGACATGAAACTAAAACTGCGTTCAATTTAACTCCATTTTAATGTCATCTTGAATGACGTGTAGGATATATTCTTGATTTACCTTGATATTTCATATTAGTTAAGCTTTTTGCAAAATCACAATTAGACGACAACAAAGATGAACTTGGGTTTGTTTATTATTTTAAAGAAAATTTATTT
>NW_019268686.1:33507-67139 GCF_002738365.1 Cucurbita moschata
TTGCACTCCCCTCACTATAGATATATTTCTGTCCATTTGATATAACCATGATTAGTAAGTCGATCCTTCACAGGTTGTTCGTAACTAGAGCTGGGTCAATTTACCGTTTTACCCCTGAAGTTCTTGTTCCTTATTCCTCACTGATTCTCTAATGAACAATTGGTTTGTGGTCAAACCAGTAAACCTAATCCCTCTCAGGCAATTGAGAGGGTGGGGCCCCTTGTTCAAGACCTGTAGTCAGTGCTTAAGGGATCTACCTCTCTTCTATCCTTAAAAGTGGGTAGGAGTGAATTCCATCTTGCACCCCACGTCGCCAGCCATTCACCCAGTCTTACCCCTGGAATGGGAGGCTTATTGAGTCGGCGAACTCGAGCCACTCTCACCCATGCAAATCTAAGGATAATTTCGAATAAATAGGAGTTCATGGTTAGCTCAGGATTAAAATCGAGTTACCTAGGTTATTGAATGAAAAGAAAATCAGTCTCAACAGTAAACAGCATTATAAAGTGAGAGTGATTTTCTTCATGGTTCGATCCTATGCAATACTCATTGCATAGGACACTCCCACTCACATGTCTCCACATGTAACATTTAGTGATCACATTGTTTATGTCATATACAAAAGTGGGCCGCATCCATAGTGTCCCTAGGATAAGGTACTCAACCTTATCCCCATACTATAGACCATTTTTACTATATACTTGAACTTGATCCACTCTTATGTCTCTACATATAGTTCAAGTAATCATACTATAGTCAGAGTGTTCTTAGTTTATTGGATTTAGATTAATAATTGTAAAGTTCACTTTATTCAATAACAATCTTTACTGAATAAACAACAATAATAACTTTATTGAAAATAGAATATGTTTTTTTTGTTTACCAACTATGATTTTTAGGACATAAAACCCAAAAAACGTTGCATCTCATTGCCATATCAGTTCCCAACAACACGATCCATGCATCATGATATGATGCATGACCATCTTAATTTGCTCAAACACATCCGTTGGGAACTGACCCATGTGTCTATCTTCTCATTAGGACATTTCAAACATTCATCCATCTGGATTTTCTTTAGCATCAGACTCTCCCGTGTACATGCTAAACCATTTACAACATACTTTCTTGATAATGGGTGCATGATCCAACCTTCGACACATGGGTTGGGGAGCAATATTGGCACACCTATGCCATCTCTTACTTTCTTGTTTCTTTCATCAACCATAAAAAATGTTATCTATTTTAAGATTAAGATCAATCATTAGCTCACGCATAAATTCTAACTTGGAAAAATATGCAAATAAAGGTCACATTTTATGGGAATGTGCCATTGAAACTATATCACAATCCTCACTCAAATTTTGTTAAACATGCCATTCTCTAATAATCATGCCAAAAACTTGATGATGGAATATAAAATTTTCAAATGACTCATAGTGTAGAAGGAATCATCACTTTCAAATGACTATTGTGGTCGGTGGCGTTTGTTGTTACAAACCTTGAGGATGTGAATCTAAGAATGATCATTAAGGTCATATATTATGTCTTCTTCTTCAATGATGGAAGGAGAAGACGCTAAACCGATTGAAGCCGCCTCTTGAAGAATCTTATTAAAATCACCTACCGAAGATGTCTGGGCTAAAACTGCTAGTAGCCTAGACATTGAGTTGAGAAATTAAGTGTTTTTCCTTTGTGGCAGATCTGGTAAATGACCATTTTTCGAAAGACATATCAAAACTATTTACTTCTCGTTAAAGGATCGTCATATCCTTTCTGCCTTCATGTTTGATGTTCACACAGAGAACCTTAACATCTCATCAAATACTCACTTCATAGTTGTCATTTTCAGTATATTTTACAAGTTAACCATTCAAATGTCTCCCCCACAACTCTTAGATCTTCTCCAAAAGGATTTACTATGCTTATAGAGGTAAATCGGGAGAAATCGTCAACCTGTTTCCAAAACCCTTTCATCGGATCAGATTAATAAGAATTCTACCTGGATCATTAAATATGGGAGCCTTCCAATCAGGAAAGATCCACAGTTTGCTCAAATCATCGAACATGATGATGGAAAGCATAAAAGTAAAATTCAATGAAAATTAAATTTTATTTCCAAAGGTAAAGATTCTTAAGCTCAAGATCTAGTACCTCAGGAATCTCGAGATCTCCATAAAAAATCAACATGTCAAAGTCTATGCAAATAGAGCCGGTTGATTACAACAAAGAAGTAGTTTAATTATGAGGGCAATCTCAGATCTCCAACTCAAACCGAATTGGATACTACTTCTATCTTCAACGAAATCAATATTATCACAAATGAATTGTCCACTGATAAAGAATTCCTGAAAAAGGCATTACAACCTCGAAGGATATCCTAAATATCCAACATCAAAATAACTTCTCAAACAATCTCAACCATTGCAAGACAAGTTAAGAAGATTGAAGAAAAAATTAAGGAAAAACGACAACAAAAGAAATAAAAAAAAAAAAACTATTGCAAATATTACTAGCATGAGATTCCCGAAAGTTCTTTTGTTCATACCAACTATTTTAGACAAAGTAATCAGTCTCGACTCAAACTTGCTCTGATTGAAGAAAAGCTAAACAATCTTTCAATTTCGATAGAACCTTAAGTAAATAAAGTTTTAGTGTCATAATGAACCATATGAGAATGACCTCAAAAATTTTAAAAATGATTTCTCCCAAGAAGATAAGATGCCCAAAAAACTAAACCTCATCAACAAAATTGTTAAACTAGAGGACAAAATCCAAAAAACTAGATGAAGAAAAATTGGTATCCTAAGCCCTCTTTCCTCGATGTTCCGTTCGAAGAAAAAACTCAAATGACACAAAACACCTATGAAGGAACATGCATACATAAGTGGAATATAGATGGTCTATCCGGTCATCTAGTCATAAATGTAATCAACAAAATGTTGATGGGAGCTAGCACCTATAGGCTTCAAGGTAAGTTTGACCACGCTATTGCTCAAATTGTAACTTTTGGTTTCACAAGAGTACTCAAGGATGGGTTGGAGAAGCATATCTCCGAAGAAGAAAAGCAAAGGATACTCAACCATACTACTATAGAAAAGAAGTACAAATATAAAAAGTGAAATTGGAATATCTCAAGTTATGGAGAATGATATAAGTGTTGAATAGACGTTAATACCCTTTTATATATTGTCTTAAAGTTTCTTGTAGGTGAACTAGAAATCCATACGGAATGTTTGAGAAAATTCTTATGATTATAAGATGCAAAAAGTTAGCTGCTTCTGATGGTACAAAGATATAATTGTAACTAAGGTTATGACAAGATATGATAGTACCCTTTAATTATGGATAATGCGCTTCATTGAAGGACATCCAAAGTATTTTTCTCGAAGGATAACTACCGCTCTCAATGAAGAGTGTAAGCATAAGATTCCTTGGAATGAATCACTTATGGTGATTTAGGTTCTGTAATAGCCAAGTCAACCGCCAGCAAATATTGTCTACTTTGGCTCGTTACGTATCGTCGTCAGTCTCACGGTTTTTAAAGAATCTGTTAGGGATCAAAATGATATTAATTAACTAATCAGAGTGGCGCAGTGGAAGCATGGTGGGCCCATAACTCACAGGTCCTAGGATCGAAACCTGGCTTTGATACCAACAATAAACGGATAAGGTTCGATTACTGCTCAAAGTTTAACTTTTGGTTGTCTACTATGTTGAGAGCACCGTTCTTCAGCATGGAATCAAAACTTGTTTCACCATACACGCTGCGTATGCATGCATGTTCAATTGTGTGCGACACAACAACGTTGCATCTCATCGTCATCTCGGTTCCTCACAACACGTCCCATTCACCGTGATGCAATCTCAAGTCTCGAGATATGTTAAGAATGAGATAGAAAATAGAATTGGGAAGGTATGTATTATCATTGATATTTATATCTGACGAAAGCAAGCTAATTTGGAATTAGATAGAATTTCGGCTAAGGTCATCCAAGTAATTGGTTTTACTATCGGCATGGTTATATTTGATGTTGACACGTGCTTCGTGATTCTGCACGTGTCATATATATTGATATGTGTGAATTTTTATGGATCAATATGTTTATGATATGATATGATATGTATATGTTATAATATGTGAATTGTATGATAATACTTACAGTACGATGTATTCAATTATATGTTTGAGATAGGATACGAGAAGGATACACTAAACATAATGTAACGATAGGAGTAAGATATGTTCATGAAACGTTAAGATTATGTTATGTATCTATTTAAGATATATTCTATAAATAATATATACTCTAGATATTATATCTCAATACTCCCCCTCAAGTTGGAGAGTGTATGTCAATCACACCCAACTTGTCTTTCCAAAAATCAAATTGATGTCTTCCCAAAGCTTTAGTGAAAATATCTGCCAATTGCATTTTATTCGAAACATAACATGGTTTGATGATTCCAGGTTGTAATTTTTCTCGAACTATATGACAATCTATTTCAATATGTTTCGTACGTTCGTGAAAAACTGGATTGGCTGCTATGTGTAATGCTGCTTGATTATCACAGTACAATAATGCTGGTTCGGATAGTGAAACTTTCAAGTCTTGGAGAATGTATCTTAACCAAGTTAACTCTAAACAAGTATTTTCCATAGCTCGATACTCGGTTTCTGCTGATGATCTGGACACATTGGTTTGTTTTTTTGACTTCCAAGAAATAATTGAATTTTCAAGGAAAATGCAGAACCCAGAAATAGACCGTTTGGAAGTTCGACAACCACCTCAGTCTGAATCGCAATATGCTTGTAATTTCAAGTTATTTTCAGATGGTAGTAGAAGTCCTTGACTAGGAGTACCTTTGATGTATCTCAGAACTCGAAGAGCTGCCTCCCAATGTGGTTTTTTTGGTTCATGCATAAATTGACTAAGCATACGAACTGAATACACTATGTCAGGCCTAGTAACGGTTAAATATATTAATCTGCCAACCAACCGTCTGTATTTACTTGGATCATTCAACTTTTCTCCTTGTGTTGAAGAAAGTTTCAGATTTTGCTCCATAGGAAATTTTTCTGGACGTGCTCCTATAAGACCTGTGTCTTGAAGAATGTCTAGAACATACTTCCTTTGAGACATAAAGATTTCTTTTCTAGACCTAGAAAATTCAATACCTAGGAAATATTTCAAATTTCCTAAATCTTTGATAAGAAATTTCTCGAGTAAACTAGTCTTGAGATGTTGAATTTCTTTGAGATCATTGCCTGTCAACAGAATATCATCAACATAGATAAGAGTTGCAGTGAAAGAAGTACCTTTACTCTTAGTAAATAAAGAGTAATCTGCTTTGAACTGAGTGTAGCCTGCATTTTGTATAGTGGTAGAGAATATGGAGAACCAATTGTGAGAAGCCTGTTTTAAACCATAAAGAGATTTATGGAGCCGACGTATTGTATTCTCCTCCTGTCAACGAATACTTGGTGGTAAAGACATATAGACTTCCTCGTCTAGATTACCATGGAGAAATGCATTTTGAACATCCAACTGATGAGTGAACCATTTTTGAGCAGCGGCAATAGTGAGTAAGCAACGAAGTGTAGTAAGTTTCGCTATAGGAGAAAATGTCTCTTTGTAATCAACACCTTCAACCTGAGTGTATCCCTCTGCTACCAGTCAAGCTTCATAATGTTCAACAGAACCATAAGAGTTGTGTTTAATCTTGTACACCCAACGACAGCCAATAGGTTTATGGCCAGGTGGTAGAGGAACGAGAGACCAAGTATGATTACGTTCCAAAGCTGCAATTTCATCATTCATAGCCTGCTGCCATAATGGATTGCCAACTGCCTCATCATATGTTTTAGGTTCTGTCTGGGCTATAATAAGAGCTAGAAAAGCACGTTGAGTACAAGAAAAACGAGAGAATGAAAGGTAATGATGAAGGGGATACCTGATGCCAGTGTTGGGACCTGGGCTAGAGGTTAAATGATTGGCTCCAGAAGATATCTCATAATCATTATAATAAGCTGGAGGTTGTTTGGTACGAGTAGAACGTCGGAGTGGAACTGATGTATCAGGTGGGATAAGATTAGATTTAGTGAGTGAATCTGGAACTGATGAATTTGGAGAAGGAATAGTAGGCGGAGGAGATGACGAAGGGATAGAAGGATCAGAATGGATGTTTGAGTAGGGTGATCATGAAATGGTAAAATGGGAGTTGAAGGAGCTAATGTCAAAGTTTCTGAAGCTGATGAAAAAGGAAAATCATCTTCATAAAATTTAACATCACGACTAATAAAGAATTTTTTAGATTGCATGTCATACAACTTGTAACCTTTGTGACCACAAGGATATCCTATGAAAACACAAGGAATTGCCCGAGGTTCAAATTTTTGCTTATGATGTACTACAGTTGCATAACACTTACCACCAAAAACTTTAAGATGGTGAAATGTAGGTAGTCATTTGTAGAGTGCTTCAAAGGGTGTCTTGTTAGATAACAATGGTGATGGTGTTCTATTTATAAGATAAACAGCCGTTAAAATGCATTCTCCCCAAAAATTAAGTAGAACTTATGACTGAAAAAGAAGAGACCTAGCTACATTTAGGATATGACGATGCTTACGTTCTACGACTCCATTTTGTTGTGGAGTATAGACACAAGTGCGCTGAAATTTAATGCCACAAGAAGTAAAAAATGGTTGCAAAGATAGGAACTCAGTCCCATTGTCTGATCTAACTATCTTGATAGTAGTATGAAATTGAGTTTGAACGAATTTAACAAAGTTTACTAACAAATGGTGTACTTCTGATTTGTGTTGCATAAGAAAAACCCAAGTACATCGAGTAAAATCATCAACAACAGTGAGAAAAAATGCAAACCAGAATGGGTTGGAATTTTATGTAGTCCCCAAACATCACAATGTATCAAATTAAAGGCAGAATGAGTTGTTATTGAACTTTTTGGGAAAGACAACCTAGTTTATTTTGCTAATGGGAAAATACTATAATTATGAGAAAGAGTAACATTATTAAGATGCAATTGATCAGCTAGAAATTTAAAATGAGGAGGAGAAGGATGACCTAGGCGTAAATGCCACAAATCAGATGACTGAGATACTTGATTTGCTGAAGACTTGATTGGAGATGAAGAAATATGATAGAGACCTCCGAATTGTTTACCCGAGCCAATCATCTTCCCCGTAGCCAAGTCCTACATAACATAAAAATCAGGATAAAAGGTCACATAACATTTCAAGTCATTGGTAAGTTTGCTGATGGACATTAGGTTTAAGTTGAATGAAGGCACACATAAAACATTGTTTAATTTAAGGTTAGGATTAAAAGAAACATTGCCGGTATGTGACACGTGTGTTGTTCCTCCATTAGGCAAATTTATTGTAGATATGGTGGTAGCCTTTGGTTCAGTCATAACAGAAGCTTTGGATACTATATGATCTGTAGCTCCACTATCGAGAATCCATGGATTATAACTCGTAGAGTTAATAGATAATGCAGATACTGGAAACAAACCTGCAACATTGATTTTATTATCAGAATTACGAAAACGACGACGATTGAGTGTAGATAAGGCTTGTACAATCTGTTGTAATTGCCCAAAAGAAAAATTTGGGATGGAATTAGGTGACTGTTATTCTATATTCAACTGAGAAACATCGGCCATATTTGCAGATGATCGATATCCTCGATTGTTGCGTTGATTGATTTGTACTGCCCTTCTAGAATTATTTTTCTGTTGACATCGATATTTTGTATGTCCCCTTCAATCACAAAATTTACAGTGAAACTTAAGGAATCGACACTCATCAATTGTATGACCACTTTTATTGCAGTGTTCACATGATTTATCCTTCGCGAGTTTTGAATATGTTGTTTTCTTCTGCACTGCTGATGCAATCGAGAAATTCTCAGTAGGTTCAGAAGTTACCTGACGCTGCATCTCTTCTTGTACAAGTAATGAATAGGCTTGCCTCACATTAGGTAATGGAGTCATCATCAATATGTTAGATCTCACCGTTTTATAAGATTCATTGAGTCCCATAAGTAGTTGCATCAACTTGTCTTCTTCGCGTTGATCAATATGTATTTGATATTGATTATAGGTAAATGGTGTGCGGTATGCTTCCAATTCATCCCAGAGTGCTTTGAGCTTGGTGAAATATACTGACAATGTCATGGTTCCCTATGACATCATTCCTATAGACCTTTGTATCTGAAAAATTGTTGGACCATTCTTTTGTGAGAATTGATCGTGAAGATCAACCCACACTTGATGAGCTGTCTTGGCGTGAATAATACTCTCAGCGATATCTACTTCAACTGAATGAGTTAACCAAGATAGTATCATACTGTTGCACTGGTTTCATAGTTCAAATTCGATTGAATTTGCATCTTGAGACGGTTCTTCAATTGTGCCATCAATGAAACCAATTTTCTTTTTGGCAATGAGAGCATGCATAACTGATTTACTCCAGGATTGATAATTTGTTCCATTTAATTTGATTGGAACAAGTGAATATCCTGGCTGATCAGAGTGATGAATATAATAAGGATGTGTTGAATCAACATCCAATTTTTTGAAGCTGGATCTGGCTGATTCCGCCATAGAGAAAATTTTGATATTTAAGAATACCAAGATCGGTGCTCTGATACCATGTTAAGAATGAGATAGAAAATAGAATTGGGAAGGTATGTATTATCATTGATATTCATATCCTTTAAATAGGATACAACGAGTACAAATGAGAAAAATATAAAATAATTAAATACTGAGAATAAAATAAAATATACGGTAAATCAAATCATAAATAAAGAATATTAAGATATAATATCTAAGATATATTCTATAAATAATATATACTCTAGATATTATATCTCAATAAGATAGCTTCTCGAGATAGCTTGACCATCTTGGTTGTGCAGACACATCCCTCGAGACAGTTTGGCTAAGTGGTTTAAGGTGTAAAATTTAGGCTTTGGTTTGAAGGGGTGTGGTCCCACAACTATCATTTATTTTCATTTTTTTGTAAACCTTCAAGCCCGCTGCTAGCACATATTCTAAAAACCTCATGATTTAAAACGCGTCTACTATAGAGAGAGTCTAGCCCTACTCCGACCAGTGCATCGTGTAACGGTCATACTTCTTCAAATGTGCGGCTTCGTGATATTGACACGCTAGCCAAAAACTGTATGGGGTACACAATCTCCATTCACATTTTTCACCTCGACTTTGTGGCTTTGTTATACCATAGGCAAGGTTTGCCTTCAGCATTCAAACATCACTTATGTGGAATCAAAACTTGTTTGACCACACACGTCGCTTATGTGTGCATATTCTATCATGTGAGACACAACAATGTTGCATCTCATCGTTATCTCGGTTCCCAACAACACGATCCATGTATCGTGATGCAATCTCATGTCTTTAGATACTCGATCATCTTGGTTTTTCTGGACACGTTCGTTGAGATAGTTTGGCCGAGTGGTCTAAGGTGCTAGATTTAGGCTCTTGTCTAAAAGGGTATGGGTTCAAATCCCACAGTTGTCATGATCATACTTTTTCAAATGTGCGGCCTCGTGATCATGTCTAGAGATAGCTTGACTATCTTGGTTTGTAAAGGCACATTTGTCTTAGTCGGGTGGTTTAAGATGCCAGATTTGGGCTCTAGTTTTAAAGGGCATGAGTTTAAATCCCATAGCTATCATTTATTTTCATTTTTTTTGTAAAGCCTCAAGCCCTACTTGTTTTGACTTTTTATGTATCACTATTAACCTCGTGGTTTTAAAACTCGTCTATTATGAAGAGATTCTAACCCAACTCCGACCAGTGTCTCGTGATCTTGTCACGCTCACGACAAATCTAAAGGAATACTCAATCTCCATTCACATTTTTCACTCGACTTTGTGGCTTTGTTATACCTTAGGCAGAGTTTTTCTTCAGCATTCAAACATCCATAATGTGGAATTATAACTTGTTTGACCACACACGATGTCTATGCGTGCATGTTCAATCATATGCGACACAACATTGTTGCATCTCATCGTCATGTCGGTTCCCACCAGCACAACCCATGCATGATATTGCAATCTCATGTCTCAAGATAGCTCGATCATCTTGATTTGTCCAAAGACATTTGTCAGGACAATTTGGCCGAGTTGTCTAAGGTGCTAGATTTCGAGTCTGGTCAAAAAGGGCATGGATTCAAATTCCACAGTTGTCATTTATTTTCATATTTTGTAAAGCCTCATGCCCGCTGCTAACACATATTGTTTGTTTTGACTTTTTATTTATCGTTGTTAACATCATGGTTTTTAAAACGCGTCTACTATGGAGAGAGTCTAGCCTAACTCCGACCAGTGCTTCGTGTCAAAGTCATACTTTTTCAAATGTGCGGCTTCGTGATCTTGACACAATCATGACAAACCTTAAGGAGTACTTAATTCCCTTTCATATTTTTCATCTGGCTTTGTGGCTTTGTTGGACCTTAGGCAGGGTTTGCCTACGGGTTTCAAACATGAATAATGTAGAATTAAAACTTGTTCGACCGCACACACCGCCTATGCGTGCATGTTCAATCATTTGCGACACAACAACGTTGCATCTCATGGTCATCTCGGTTCCTAACAACACGACCCATGCATCGTGATGCAATCTCATGTTTAGAGATAGCTCGACGATCTTAGTTAGTCCAAACACAATTGTTGGGATAGTTTGACTTAGTGGTCCAAGGTGTTAGATTTAGGCTCTGGTTTAAAAGGGATTGGTTTCTAATCCCACAACATTTTTTTTAAAACCTCAAGTTCGCTACTAGCACATATTGTCTGTTTTGACATTTTATGTATTGTTAACCATCTACCATGGGGAGTCTAATCTTGACACACTCACGAAAAACCTTAGGGAGTACTCAATCCCCATTCATATTTTTCACCTGGCTTTGTGGCTTTGTTGGACCTTAGGCAGGATTTTCCTTCGACATTCAAACATCACTTATGTGGAATTCAAACTTGTTTGACCACACACGCCGCCTATGCGTGCATGTTCAATCATTGAAGATGAGAGCCCCCGAATCAGGAAAGACTCACAGTCTGCTCAAATCATCGAACATCATAACGGAAAGCCCAGAAGTAATATTGAATGAGAGTCAAATTTCCTTTCCAAAGGTAAAGGAATTCTTAAGCTCGAGATCCAATACCTCATGAATCTCTAATACCTCCATAAATCATCAACATGACAAGATCTATGCAAGTAGAGTCTCTTGATTACAACAAAAAAGTAGTTTTAGTCCATTATGAAGACAGTCCTAAATCTCAAACTCAAACTGAAGAGGATACATCTATCTTCAACCAGATCAATGTTATCACAAATGAAATTTTTGCTGATAAAGAATTCCTGCAAAGGGATTTCGCATTAAAAAAGAATACTCTAGAGAGGAATGCATTCTTTGAAGAATTTTTTAAAGAAGAAAGAAATGAGATAAGAAGTCATATGGATGGAATCGTGCGCCCATATGATTACTCAATAAAGATGAAAACTTCCCTTTGAAGAATCATCCACTCTACTCATCCTCCTCTTGAGGAATGTGAGTTTGATAGTCAATACGGAGAAAATGTCAAAGCCTCTCCGTTCAGAAGTGCTCAAGGGATGACAAAAGCTTTCCATCCTTGAAGGATATCGGAAATATCCAACATTAAAATAACTTCTCAAACAACAGTCTCTCAACCATTGCATGACAAGTTATGAAGATTAAAGAAAAAATTTAGAAAAATCCGCACCATAGAGTGAAAAACTATTACAAATATTACTAGCATGAAAGCCTCAAATATTACTATAGGCTCCGAGGTAAATTTGATCATGCTATTGCTCAAATTATAACTTTTGGTTTCACAGGAGTATTCAAAGACGAGTGGGAGAAGCATATCTCGCGACAAAGAAAAGCAAAGGACACCCAATCATACTACTAGAAAAAAAAAGTAGTACAAATATCAAAAGTAAAGTTAGAATGTCTCAAGTCATGGAGCAGATATAAGGGTTGAAGAGTCGTTAATACCTTTTTACATACTATCTCAAAGTTCGCCATAAGTAAACTAAAAATATATGATGAAAGCTAGAGATCAAAATAATTAATATCAGTAGAATCGTGGTGGACCCATAACTCATAGGTCTCACGATTGAAACCTAGCTTTGATATCATCATACTACATGTGAAATAACATAGTCAACACATCACTCACCTATCTTTTTTTGTTTGATTGTCCTTCTTTCAGTGTCCCTCCATGAGGCGTCTCCATCATCAAACTGAAGTTAAATCATGCTTCATGATAACGAATTACTTTGTTGATTGAATATCTTAAAGAAACAAATACTTGTTTGAGATTTGAATCACTCCGCAGGCAAGATCGATCATGTCAAGCTTAAATGATACTAAACATACAACCTAAACTACATAGCATTACAAAAAAACTTAATACTTAGTTAAAAGAAGGCATAAATGATTTTTTTACTACTTTTTCAAGTCTACAAGACAACATAAGTGGCTATATATAGCCTCAACATGAAACCCTTAACCTTCTACTAGGAATTTTAAGAGTTGTATCATTAATACTTTTAGGACTATAATTAACCACTATGAAAATGAGGAATTTGAAGAGTTGTAACATTCATACTCTTAGGACTATAATTAACCACTAGGAAAATGTAACCATCTAATTTTTTTTTACTAAAATAGGGTCGTACCATATGCATGATGTGATCTTTTTATGTGGAAATATGCCGTTTAAAAGTTTCATCAGTCCCATGGACTTACATAATAAAAATAAAATCCGTAAATAAATCGAAAACATATAAGAAATGATAATAAACATATATATCCGAAAACTAGAAAACAAATGATGATGGAGTTGACACACGAGTCGTGTGAGTTGTGACTGAGGTGGGAAGCGTATGCTCTGCACATGAGAAGACCATGACTAGTTTGTCAGGTCACACATGCATTTCTCGGAGAGTGTCCTTTTCAGGTCGTGGGCTGCTAGGGAGTATTTAGTGCTTGTTGGGCCACCCGAACCTGGATCCAAAAGTCTATCGGTTTTGTCTCTCTGACCTGTTTTCTACTTCTACTAGATCTTCGGCGCTCACTGAAAATGCATTAAGGAAATAAAAAGTCATAAAATGCATTTATGTCTATCGTGAGATTTCTGATGCGAGGGTGGTTGCTTCCACGAGATCGCTAACTCTTTTTTTTTCCCTTGTTGTTACCGTAAATGTAACCTAAATGTGAATAAATATTCATAAAATACATTAGTGAGATCCACAAAAAAATTTGTAACTAGGATAAATAAAACTCATCTTCCTTAAGCTTATATTTCCTTAAGCTTATATTGCATGATTGAGATGTCTTGATTCGTATCATTCTCCACTTCTTCAAGAGGCTTCATCATCAAATCTATTTGTACAACTTTGAAGCAAAATTAGGTTAAGAAAATATAAAAGACCTCACAACACTTTATCACGTGAACACTCAACACTTTATTCACTTGTATACTCAAGGAATTGTTGGCCACTGTTTGCACTCATTTACACAAATGGAGCTCTCTGTAAGGACATGGCTGATGCGATGGCTCTAAAAGGTGGGTAAATTTTTTTGCGAAATAAAATAATTAAAATTTAAAACATAATTTACATTATACCAAAATAGTGTGCGCACATTAGTAATATAAAATACAACATAATAGTTAAAAGACAGAATAAGGAACAGACGCAAAACATTTTAAAATAAAAGGGTTGAGACGACGGGTGAGGTTAGTCTATGGTACCTGCTCCAGAGTCCGCTCCCGACCTCGACCAGCTCTTTATTACCTGGAAAAAAAATGGAGAATGAGGAATGAGTACAAGATTCAGTAAGTAGCCTACTAGTAGGCTCTTAATCATGTCCTTGATATGCTAGGGTACCACATTCTTTATTCTTGCTTGTTCTTGATCTTGTTCTTATTGTAAGTACTTAAGCCCTTATAATTCTTGTTCTTGACTTGGGGTTCTTATCTTGATCTTTCTAGAGGACCTTGGTTCTTAAACCCTAAAACCTTTGTTTTCCTTTAAGGGCCTTAGTACTATGGTTTTTGGTTCTTGGTCCTTTGTTCCTGGTTCTTGTTCTTAGAACTAGGATCTTGATCCATGTTCTAGTCCTTGATCTTTCTCTTGTTCTTGGTACTTTCTTGGTTCTTGTTCTATTATTGATTCGTTCTCCAAAACACTCCCCCTAGGATATATGGCACTAGACATGTACCTGACAATCTTATGTCCAAGGCTTCATGCATTCCAAGCGACACAGCTTTAACCTACGTCCAAGGCTTCATGCGTTCCAAGCGACGTAGTCTTACTGCATCTTAGGACTTGCCCTTCGAAATGGTCTGCTTAACCTATGCTCAAGGTTTCATGCATTCCAAGCGGCATAGTCTAAAAACTTACATCCAAGGCTTCTTACGTTCCAAGTGATGTAGTCTTAAAACTCTATCAAGGGCTTGCCCTATAATACAGTCTGCGTAACCTATACCTAAGGCTTCATGTGTTCCAAGCGACATAGTTTTAAAACCTACATCAAGGGCGTGCCCTATAATACAGTCTTCTTAACCTATGCCCAAGGCTTTATGCGTTCCAAGCGATATAGTCTGAAAACCTACATCCAAGGCTTCTTACATTCCAAGCGATGAAGTCTTAATACTGCATCAAGGGCTTGCCCTATAATTCAGTTTGCTTACCTACACTCAAGGCTTCATGCGTTCCAATCAGCGTAGTCTAAGTCATGAGCATGCTGTACCGTGGGAGGTCTTAGGAGGTTCTTGATTCGTGGCTAAGGTAACTTACTCTCTTCTTGTTCCTTCGTGACCTTAGACTACTCCCCTTGATAGACCATAAAGGTCCCTTGCTCGGTGCATACTTGAACATGGCATCCTGCAAGTCTGCAGCGCATCTCTAATAGGTGAGGGAAACTTGAGGCATGACATCCTGCAAAGGAAACATGGTGCAAGGCATCACACCTAGAAGAGGAATTCTCGGGCACCGCTTGGTGGGAGGTCATGGGTCACTTTGGACATGATTAGAGTATTACCTAGTATTCTTGAGTTTCTGTTTCTGAGTTTGGGGACCTTGATCCCTCGTCCTTGAGTGGTACCTAGCATTCTTCTTACTTGGGTATTTTTCTTGTGTGTTATTGTTCTTGGTTCTTACTCTGGTAAGTTTCTAAGGTCCTTAATTCCTTGAGACATAAGTTGTAACTTGTATTTGTAACCATATAAACCCATCTTAGTGTAAGTTGTTCTAGAAGGTCATAGAATCTTAGGGAGTTCTTAAGAGGGCTCTAGAAGAGTCTGAAGTCTTGTGGTGTTTCCTTTAGGTGTTTCTTGGATCCTAACTTGGTTTAGGTTCCAAACTTACTCCAATCAATTTGAAACCTCAAACTTATCTTCATGTCCTTCATAATCGACCTTATAAGAAGTAGCAAATCATCCGGAGCACGTATAGACCTTGAAACCTCATAAAAAATCCTAGGGACATTTTGGTCATTTCACCCCTAATTCTTGGTTTTGCTACTTAACGTGTTCCAATGCCTTTCAACTTTACCAAATCATCAAACATCATAAAATAGGATCTACTTCAGGGTTTCATAGCATTTGGAGGCCATCTAGGTCATAAAATAGGCATTATAGGATAAAATAGGATCTACTTTAGGGTTTTATGGTCATTTTGCACCATTTCTTGGTTTACCCACTTATCCTTATCCAATGACTACCAAACTTCATATATAACCTCAAAGTGCTATAATATGCTCAGATTTAAAATTTCATAGGCAACGGAGTTCATCTAGTTGGTGATTCTAATGTTACCTAATTACCGAGCAATTTGATCGGTTTAGGGTCTTAACTCGCGGTTATTTGAGTTTTTCTTTCATCTGACCCTAGTTCGTACTTGGTTTAGGGTTCATATGGAAATTCAAGCGATTCCTGCAAGTATTTCTTAACAAAAAGTCAAAGGTGGCTACTTACCTCGTTGTCAACATTCGGGACCTCTGTTTGTGAGCTTCTGGTACCCGAATTACCTCAACTTTCCTTTCACAGACTCCTTATTGTGTCTACTTTCTGGAACCATAGAGTTTTTCATTAGAATCGGTCTGAAAGTGGGTTAAAATTGAAAAAAATCGAGGGAAGGTCTAGTTTTGGGTTGACATGGCCAGTTCAAGTGAACTGGTCACGTCATCGTCTTCTTCCTCCAGACGGGAAGAAGACGCGTGCGAGCGTTCGCGCCGCCGTCTGAAACTCGCCCTCTCCAGCTCCAACTACACTGTTTCTCCCCTCGATTCTTTCATAAAACTTAAAGAAGGTGTTACAAGGAAGAGCTAGGAATTAGTTTGAAGGAATGACTTTGAGTGTGAGACCTTAATTTTGAGAAATCACTCTCGGTCTACAAGGTACCCGACGCCTCCGATTTACAATCTCTTAGATATCTTGTTCTTTGACGTTTCAGCTCTTTATTCCTTCATCAAAGTTACTCATCTTCTTTTCTGAAGCTAAAGGAATCCTTAATTTGAAGGAAAAGTGGTCGTAGATAGGAATTCGACACTTACCTCCAATTTGAGCCTGAAACAGATTTTCTTCAATTGGGAACGTTCCTGAGGTTATTTCTCTTTATAGTCTTCTATGGAAACATTCCTTGGAGGTGCAGAAACCTATTGGGGTTGTCCTTGCTCGAAGAATACTTGTATATCCTTGGATTGGAATTTTGAGTTTTTCTTGAAGCGTTTTAATGGCGGATTGGATTGGGGGGAATGGTTTCTAGGCACTTTCAGGACTCTATTTCTTCATAGAACTTGTGGGTAATGTTGTTTAGAAGCTATAGGAACAAGTTTGAAAGGAAATGGTGGAGAATTGCTCTCGAATTTGGAAGAAACCTGAGAGTAGGAGACCCAAAATCTAAACACAGAATTTATAGGGAAACTTAAACCGACATTGACCCAAAATCTTGCTCGATTCTTGTTCCAAACGATTGCCCCAACTACAGAATTTATAGGGGAAACTTAAACCAACATTGGGAGGTCCAGAATCATCATGAATTGTAGATTGGATTTTCTGAAAAATCCGTCGAAAATATCTACTCCGATCAGAGCCTCACCGACCTTGGTTTTGAATCCTAGCCGTTGGATGTGATGATCCATGAGTTTTCTAGAATATATACAAGTTTGGAGGAGATCCAATGGCTGACAGTCGAGATTCGAAGGATTTTGTGCAGAAGGCACTGTGAAGGTTCTAATTTTTTAGCAGAATGACAAATCCGTAATTATCCTTAACTTCAAGGGTATTTTGGTAATTTGCCACTTTCTGAATATTTTATTATTATTTTCTTGAAAAGTCCATAATTTTCCTATAAATTCTTCATCTCTTGTTGGTCATTTTTCCGTCTGAACATCTTGAAATTCCTTCTAGATAAGGAATTAAAAATCTGGCAAGATCCTTGATAATTGGAAAAATGACATTTTCGTCCCTTTCCCTTATGCTTTCATCCCAACCTTCTCCAAAGGTCTTAAGTCCTTAAGATTACTCCTTAGGGTATAGAAATGACTCACTAAGTCCCGTTTTCTTGATTAATCCTCATAATTTCTTTCCTTGGATCTTTTAGGTCGTGCATAGGTGGCTTTCCTTCACTTTTAGGATGTTACAATACATGACTAGATGACTCAAATTTAATTGGAAATTGTTTATGTATGCAGGTACAAGCAAACCATTAGGCACAAAAGGAAGCTATCTTAAAGTATTTCATGCAGGCCTTCAGATGATTGCAGGGATAATGTTTTTTGTGATTGTAAATTAAACATATGCTTCTGTCATGGCAAGAAGCATCCCTTCAACTTCAACTCCAACTCTCACAAGATGAGTAAGAACATTCATTTAGAAAACAACAAGGAGATCAAAGAAGTGCCTCTCAACAACTAATCAATATAATGAAGATGATCATAAAGAACTTGATCGATGTGACCCTGTATTTAGATTCTCATAATAAATAAACGATATTTTTGTTTAGTTTGTGTGTCTCTCAAGGTTTCAGGTCATAGTATATCATACAAATACAAGATACACTGACATGCTCGTTCCACATGAAGCTATTTAATGCAACAAATTATTCATAATATCATGTCATAAAGAATCATATACATGACAAAGAGATCATGACTCAAAAATCGAGACTCGAATCTATCTCGAACTCTATAGCTCCATAGTTCATACACACTCTCGTCTCGGGTGTGCAGTTAGTTTCTATTTAAAAAGATGAGTAGGGTGATATAGTAAGAATGTTTAGAAAATGCTCAATTTTGAAGGACAAGAATGAGAGTTATCTAAAAATTATTGTTATAATTATTTATATTATGATTGCGATTATTATATTATGATGAGACGGTTTAGGTGAGATATACCGTAGACCTAATTTTCAATTCCCTTATGGAATCTAGTCGGTCTGGGGATCATCTCTGCTCCTCTCTTCTTGAGAATTTATACATCCCTCATTATTATATGGACAACTATTTCTCGAGTTCTGGTTTAGGTTTATCCTCAATAGGAAAACAAAGTAGAGCATCTAGAACCCAAGCAAAGAGCATGCGTGTGGAGTGTGTAGAAAAGTACAATGCATCCAAATTCACCGATAAATGAAATTAGAGCCAAAGCCAAAACATGATGTTTTTATCCACAAGACACAAAATCATATTTGCATACGTGCATTTCTCGACCTTAATAGTGGGGTCACTTCTTGAGTATTTTTCAATATTCATTCTATAATTTAAAAAAATTTACAGTAATGAAAAGGACATATAAACGGTTGTTGGCTTCTCCTGTGGAGGCTATAGAATGAAATCTTTTATGCTAAATCCAACATTTATTTATATTTTTCTATCTTTTTTAATTTGATTTTACAGAGTCACTATGGGTCACCTCCCAAATATTTTTCAATATTCATTCCACTATTAAAAAGAAAGGTTTGAAATATTTGTTTAGAGGTCAAAAGTATTTCTATTTGAATCACATCCAAAATATAGGATATTATCATCAAATTTAGATAAATTCATTGGCTAATTTGTTTGTTAGTTTTTTTAGTTATTCCCATTTGGGTTATCATACCATATTTTGGTTTCATATTACCTAATTTAGCAAATATTCCTCAATTATATAAAAGTTTTGGGTACAAAATTGAAGACAAACAAAATTATCATCACCCAAAAAGCTCTAAAATCCCTCCCAAAGTTATGGACAAGAACATTTCTATCAAGTTCACTTTCCTAGCTACAATCATCTTGTTCTTCGCCGTGATCGATACAGGTTTAGAATATGTTGTAGTTATTAAAATGATATATCTTTTTTTTTAAATGATTAAAATGATCCCAATTCATTACATGCATCCCTTTTGTGAACTTGTAGGTTAATTTTGTTCATCATAATATTTCTTCGGGTATTAAATTCATAACATCCCATTTAATGTTGTATTTCTAAAATCAAATATTAGTAAAGGAATTGAATGTCCCATAATGGGATGGATAACAATGAAACTCACCTCACCCCATCAAACCATTTTACAATATAATGGCAAACAAACTTAGTCTCATCTTGGCTTTGGTTGTTGCAATGATATTGCTCCTCGTCTTTTATTTCGGTAATTGTCAATCTCATTTATTTATCATCTTTTTTGTTGTTCTTCATTTTAAAAGCCGATATTTCAATTTTATGATAATATTGAGGGAAATGTCATAAAATAATTGAATGTATAGATATTACGAATTGTATATATAACTTTATGTGTGTTTTTCATGGATTAATTATATGTTGAGTGAGGATAAAATATTTTGAAATGATTCATGTTGATCTGTGGGGATAGTTTTCACTCTTAGAAATAAGGAGTAAGTAATGTGATCTTGTCAGAGTGGAATGTCGAGGCCATCAGATGTTGAATCTGAATTTCGAATCTTGATCTGAATCTTCGGCGCGAGGCATTATAAATTATATATATAAAAAAAAAAGAGTTTCAATGGTAGGAACTTTAAAATTAAGTGTGTTTTTCATGAAGCAATTGTTTTTGGGTATCCTCCTAGAAAATTTCCTAAGAAGCATATGATTGAGATCAAATCATGTCGAAATGACCCATGTGAGTCTTTGGTGATATTCTTCACCTCTTAGAAACTAGGTGTCAGTAACTTGACCATGTCGCTAGGGTTGCATAGGAATGTCGGTGCCATCAAGTATCGACTTCAGATTATGAATCCTTATATGAATCCTATGCATGTGGTGTTATAAACGGTATTAGGCGACACCTCTCCTAGTAGATACAAACAACGTGTAAATTTCTTTTCAATGGCTCAATCACATGACCTAAAAAATTAAGCGTAATTTTCATTATGCTGGGATGACTTCTAAGTATGTTAGTGAGAACAAAACATGTTGGTATGTCGGGACTGTCTTCCCTCTTAGAACCGAAGACTAGGTAACGTGAGCATGTTGCAGGAGAATGTCGGAGCCTTCAAATGCTAAGAATCCTAGACATCGAGCTGAAATTTAGTACTCTTTGATTATATGTGACTAGATGGCTCAAATTTGATTGGAAATTATTTACGTATGCAGGTACAAGTAAACCAATAGGCACAAAAGGCAACTATCTTAAAGGTATTTCATGCAGAACTGCAGATGATTGTAGGGATAATGTGTTTTGTGATTGTAAATTAAACATCTGCTTTTGTCATGGCAAGAAGCATCCCTTCAACTTCAACTCCAACTCTCATAGATGAGTAAGAACATTTATTTAGAAGACAACAAGGAGATCAAAGAAATGCCTCAAAACAACTAATCAATATAATGAAGATGATCATAAAGAACTTGATCGATGTGACCCTATATTTTGATTTTCATAATAAATAAACAATATTTTTGTTTAGTTCGTGTGTCTCTCAAGGTTTCGGGTCATAGTATATCATACGAATACAAGATACACTGACATGCTCGTTTCACATCAAGCTATTTAATGCAACAAATTATTCATAACAACATATCATAAAGAATCATATACATGACAAACACATCATGAGTCAAAAATCGAGACTCGACTCTATCTTGAACTCTATAGCTCCATAGTTCATAAACATTCTAGTCTCGGGTGTGCAGTTAGTTTCTATTTAAAAAGAAAGAGTAGCTTGATATAGTAGGAACTTTTAGAAAATGCTCAATTTTGAAGGACTAGAAAAAGTGAGAAAGAGAGAGAAAGAGAGTTATCTAAAAATTATTGTCATATTTATTTATATTGTGATTACGATTACGATTATTATATTATGTTGATACGGTTTAGGTGAGATCTATCATTGACATAACTTTCAATTCCCTTATGGAATCTAGTCGGTCTAGGGACATCTTTGCTCCTCTCTTATAGAGAGCATATACATCCCTCGTTATTATATTTATGACTATCTCTCAAGCTTTGGTTTAGGTTCCTTAATAGAAAAAATAAATAAATAAAGCATCTAGAACCCAAGCCGGGAGCATGTGTGTGGGCCATGTGTAGAAAAGTACAATGCATCCAAATCCACCAAAAAAATGAAATTTGAGCCAAACCCAAGACATGATGTTTTATGCCACTATACACAAATCATATTTATATGTGTGTATTTCTCGACCCTAACATTGGAGTCACTTACTGATTATTTTTCAATATTCATTCTATAGTTTTGAAATAATAATAATAATAATAATTAAAAATACAATTACTAATACCTCTCTCCCATCCAATTTCTCACATCCATGGAGATACAAACAGAAAAAGAAAAACTGGAGATTTATTTGGGGGAGAGAAAAAGGAAATCCCTCCTACAATCATTGAACCAAAAGAAGAGATAAAAATTTATTGGTAAGATCTTCTTTTTCTTTTAAATTAGCAAAAATTAATTGTGAATAGAATTAATGAAAAATGTGTTTAAATGAAATATATATTTGATGTTGACGTGCCCGGTGGTTCTGCACGTGTCATATATATCAATATGTGTTAATTATTTGTGGATCGATATGTTTATAATATGTTATGTATATGTTATAATATGTGAATTGTATGATAATACTTACAGTACGATGTGTTCAATGATATGTGTGTGTGTGTGTTTACGATATGATATGATTATGATACAAGATGTGAATGACCGATGGATATATATATATAAAGATGTTGTGGTATGATATGAAATATGTTATGGTACAAGATATGGGATAAATTTACATGTTTATGATATCATATATTGTGATGCGATATATTATGGTATGAGATGTATATGATGAGATGTTATGTTAAAAGCATGAAACGTTATGTTATGTCTCTTAACTTGTATGTATACAACATAATATGAATGACATGAAATATAACCTCGTTAGAATTATGTATGATACGAGAACTAAAAAATGAGAAATGATATGATATGAACGATATTCGATATGTGAAATGATATGAAAAACGATATGATATGTATGAAACGCTAGCGGGATTGTATTAAATGATAACGAAATGAAAAAATATTGGGACTTCATGCATTACGCTCATGCATTGGGGGATACCCCTACTCGAAGTATTATTATGTTTTATATAATGCTACCATGACGATTACTAATTCTAATGGGTGTCCGGCATAAGGAGCTACCAGAATAGGCTCGCCGACAAGAAAAGGGGTCCAGCGGTGTGCGAACTGTCTAATGAGCTTGTACTTGCACGTATGGGTTGTGTGTAGAGTATATGGCACACATCTAAGCTGCCCATTAGTATAGTATCGTGGGAAAAAAGACTGATATGATAGATCCCGTCATTGCATTCGCATGTTTTTTGCATTTAACCCCAATAGTGGGGTCACTTTCTAAGTATTTCTCAAAATACTCAAGCCACGTGTTACCACTATTTCAGGTTAAGGCAAGACATTTCTGTACGGCTGACGACGACAACGCAATTCGCGACCATGGCACATGCATAGGGTAGTTGTATTATTTTCTTAGACTTAGGCTAGAATAGGATGCTTTTAATTTAAACGTTTATTTAGTTTTTGTTGTGTCGTTTTTAAAAGTGTTTTCAAAATACGTAAGAACATGGCTGTGTTTTAAAATGAAGATGTCGTCTTATGAAAGTTTAAATAAAGTATTTCCGCATTCAATGTTCATGATATATATACAGTGACGTCCTTAAATAAATTCATTGGTTGATTTTTACATTAGTTTTTTTTTTTTTTTTTTTAATCTTCCCATTTCAGTTATCATGCCATAAGAGTTTGGGTTGAATTATCAGTACCCAAAAAGCTCTAAAATCCCTCTAGTCATGGACAAGAACATTTCTATCAAGTTCGCTTTCCTAGATGCAATCATCTTGTTCTTCACCGTCTTCGATACAGGTATCTTGTAGTTATTAAAAAATGTACGAGTGCTTGAGGGTTGAGTCGGGTCAGGTCAGATTATGACATTTTTTAGACCGAACCCAATTATTTGCATTATAAATTTTTCAGCATAAACAACCGTTGTTATATAATGAATCTAACTCAACCCAACTCGCCCATAAATTTTTTGGGATAGATAGTTGGTTAAGGTAGTTCAAGTTATTTATTCAATTTTTTTTTATTTGGATAAAAATAAAACATTAGTTTGTAAAATATATGTTTATTTATTTTCATACGTTTGGTCAAGATTTGCAATTAAATTTTGTGTATATTTTTTAAGCAAACATGTATATCTTAAAATTAAAAGTAAGCTTGATTGTATAAAATTCAAACCAATAAGTTTTAGGGTTACCAAAGAAGGAACTCAGTAGAACTCAATTCAACATAAATGCTTATATATAATTGTATTATACACAAAAATGTATATTTTAAAATTAACAATAAATTTAAATTCTTTTGGTTCAATCTAGTTTTGGGGGAAGCATAAACCAACTCAATCATAAAAGTTTTCAGTTATTTGAATATAGTCCAAATAAGTTCATGACTGAACTCGAACCAGATTGGTTCGGTCAATCCAATCTAGTTTCGGGAGAACCCTTAAACCAACTCAATGATAAAAGTTTTCAGTTATTTGAATTTAGTCCAAATAAGTTCATAACCTAACTCGAACCACACATATTGGATTGGGTTGATCGAATTTTTTGAGTCATTAGATTGATTTTGATATTAATTTGAGTATTACTTTGTTTGATGAACAGTGACAAGCAAACCATTGGGAATACAAGGAAGTTATATTCATATTACGTGCAACACTGTCCAAGATTGCTTTAATCCTAAGGTTTGTGAGTGCAAACTTGGGCTGTGTTTTTGCGTATCTAAGAGCCCGCCGCCGCACTTCAGCATGACAATATGAGTGATACCACTCAAAACTAAGAAGTGGCTCTCAACAACTATTCAATAAATATCATTATTTTCATCGCAATATGCTTTACACAAATGAATAAGACTGATAAAACCATGTATTTCAATATTATATATTAGATTAAATTGAAAAATTACTTTTCGTTTATGATCTATGAGTTCGAGTCTGATTATTGTGGATGAGCGATTGAGGTAGATGAGAGATGACTGCGTGAATTGCGTCGTTTTATAGAACGTTTTATAGGGCCGTTACGTATCATCGTCAGCCTCGCCTCAAGGTTTTATGACGCATCTACTATGGAGAGGGTCTAGCCCTACTTCGACCAGTGCTTTGCGTCGTCTGGTGACTGGCTTTCGTACCATTTGTAATGGCCCAAAGCAAACAATATCTGCTAGAGTTGGCCTTGGCTGTTACAAATGGTATTAGAGTCAAACACCGGGCAGTGTGTTAGTGAGGACGTTAGTCCCTCAAAGGGGTGGATTGTGAGATCCCACATTGGTTGGAGAGGGGAACGAAACATTCCGTATAAGGGTGTGGAAACCTCTTCCTAATAGACACATTTTAAAACCATGAGGCTGACGATGATACATATCAAGCCAAAGTGGACAATATCTCCAAGTGTTGGGCTTGGGTAGTTATACTTTAGTTGTCATATATCTTGCAAGCAAATGTCTTTGCTACCGAAAATCAAAATCTTTCAACTAAAATCAATAAATAAGGATGTTATGAGAATTCTCGATTAGCCACTTCATGCTCAAGTCCTTACTTTGTGTTAGTAGGATCCACAGGTCGAGTCAAAGCTCTATGCTCTCTCTTTTTGTGTGGGATTATATGCGCGAGAGAAAGGAATCTGTGGGGGCAGCGAACAGCGAACAGCAACACTACAACTTAATTTTGACTTTTCACTCTATAAGTGTTAGGATTGCACAACAATGCACACACTCGATCTAGATGAACACAAAGAACAAGATAAAGAAAATGCAAGGAGAATTTTGGCTAAAGGATTTATATTGATGACTTCAAGTATGTACAGTAAGATTGAATACAGAGAATACCGAAAGTACATTTTCAAAGATCTACCGGACGGGATATATATATATATATATATGGTTTAGTTTACTGTATATAGTTTTACCATATTTAACCATCTATTATATATAGCTATTTACCGGATATAGCTTTACCGAATCTAACCGTTGATCAAGCTATAAATAAAAGAGCAGGCTCCACAGCCTAACAATTCTCCAACTTGGAGACTGATCCAGTCAACCAAGAATTTCATTCTCAAACGATCATAAATATCTTCACTGCACCATACCAATTGAGGTTTTGCACAACCTTAATATTTCAACATCAACACATTTTATCAACATGTTTGCTGGATTCTTTGCACCCTCTATCTTCTCAAAACACATCACCATCTTCCACTAACCTGCAAGTGAAATGGTATCGCCTTCCGTGTTGTATCTTTAAATGATAGTCCGAGTTCCTCACCAACTGTATGACACTCTGACTATCTCTGTAAAGAATTTTTTCGTACTGCTTCTTGCCCAATTCTTCCAGATAGTCAATCATCCATATCGTCTTCTTTCCAACTTCAGCTATTGTCACGTACTCAGCCTCAGTACAACACATTTTTTAAGCCTAGACGTCACATCATCCATGGCTTGCTCCCACCTGGTTGTATCCTCCAACTATAGGACCTCCTCAAAGGGTTGTGGTTCCCTTTCATCAGCAACAGATAGTGTAATGATTGTACATACATATCTGGTACTCTAATAGTACTGGATGATCTTCTCAACACCAGTTCAAGTGTCACTTGCTCCACTGCTGATTCCTCTGCCGTAGTCTCAGGAGTTTCATGAGTATCTGCTACAACATCACTAAGTGAGTTTTCCTGCAACTCAAGCTCAACTCCCACTTGCTTCGTTGTCTTGGAACCATGCTCCACATCTGGTTCCTCAACAGTAGTCTCAGGAGTTTCATGAGTATCTGCTACAACATCACTAAGTGAGTTTTCCTGCAACTCAAGCTCAACTCCCATTTGCTTTGTTGCCTTGAAACTATGCTCCACATCTGGTTCCTCAGCAGTAGTCTCAGAAGTTTCATGAGTATCTGTTACAACATCACTAAGTGAGTTTTCCTACAACTCGAGCTTAACTCCCACTTGCTTCACATCTAGTTCCTCAGCAGTAGTCTCAGGAGTTTCATGAGTATCTGCTACAACATCACTAGGTGAGTTTTCCTGCAACTCAAGCTCAACTCCCACTTGCTTCGTTGCTTTGGAACTATGCTCCACATCTAGTTCCTCAGCAGTAGTCTCAGGAGTTTCATGAGTATCTGCTACAACATCACTAAATGAGTTTTTTTTGCAACTCAAGCTCAACTCCCACTTGCTTCGTTGTCTTGGAACCATGCTCCACATCTAGTTCCTCAGCAGTAGTCTCAAGAGTTTAATGAGTATCTACTACAACATCACTAGGTGAGTTTTCCTGCAACTCAAGCTCAACTCCCACTTGCTTCATCGAACCTTGCTCCACATATGGTTCCATTACCATCCTCACTTTCTTCAATTCTCTGGCGATCCTTGTGAAGCTAACTCGTTTCTGCTTGTTCATAACGTAGTTCTCACAACGACCCACCTCAACAGATTTCAGACCTTCTAAAACTCCTTTCGCGGCTAGCATCTTCATTCCTTTCACGCTCATATGTCCAAGTCTATTGTGCCATGGACTTGAATTTGAAGCACTCTCAGCAACAGCAGCTATGATCATACACCCTGCAGTGGTGTATAAGGTTCCAAATTTTGAGCCACATGCTACCATCGTAGCACCCTTCATAATCTTCCACGAACTCTTTACTAACTTTGTTGCATAACCTGTGTTGTCCAACTGACCAATAGAGATCAAGTTCTTTTTTAGACCAGGAATATATCTGACATCCTTTAATGTCCACTGATTTCCTGTCTGAGTTTTTATGCAGACATCTCATTTTCCTTTAATCTCCAAATCTTTGTTGTCGGTAAGATACACCTTCTCAAAATTTCCAAACTTGAAATTTCGGAACAACTCTTTATTTGGAGACGGATGAAAAGATGCACCTGAATCCAAAATCTAGGATTCAATCGAACTGTCCACGCTGAGATTAGAGCATCCCTAATGTCTTCTACTGAATTTATAGAATCATCATCATCTTCAGATTTGTGATTCTTCTTCCTCTTTGATCTTGTACAACCTGTCCGAAAGTGACCTTTTCCTCCACAATTCCAACGGGTTACATTTGGACTATTTGGAGATTTTTTTCGGTTCTTTGATTTTGATCGCCCTTTGTTTGGGCCCTTTGGTTTACTTCTTCCCCATTGGTCAACACTCAGAGCACTACCAGATGAATTTCCAATTTCTCGTTTGCAAATACTTTCGCTGAGAACTACATCTCGAATTTCATCAAACTTCAGTTTATCAGATCCTCGCGAACTGCTGATTATGGCAACAATAGTATCCCACGACTTGGGTAAAGATGACATCAAAATCAATGCTTTAATTTCATCTTTGAAATTAATTTCTACCGAACTCAGTTGACTTACGATCATATTAAATTCATTTATATGATACACAACAGATCCACCTTCAGACATCTGTAGATTAAACAATCTCCGCATCAAATACACCTTGTTCATAGCTGACAGTTTTTCGTACATATTCGACAGCGCCTTCATCAGATCTGACGTTGTCTTCTACTTGATGATGTTAAACGCCACATTTCTGGATAGCATCAACCGGATCATCCCTAAGTCTTTTCGATCCTTGAGCTTCCACTGCTCCGTGGTCATGGTATCCGGCATCACTCCCAACTGGGGTTCGTGAAGATCTTTCTGGTACAGATAATCTTCAATCTACATCTTCCAGAAACTGAAATCGGATCCATCGAACTTCTCAATTCCAATCTTTGAACTTTCCATCTTCACAGATCGTGGTGACTTCCGCCTAACTCTGATACCAGTTGTTAGGATCGCACAACAATGCACACACTCGATCTAGATGAACACAAAGAACAGGATAGAGAGAATGCAAGGAGAATTCTGGCTAAAGGATTTATATTGATGACTTCAAGTATGTACAGTAAGAGAGAATGCAGAAAGTACATTTTCAAAGCTCTACCGGACGGGATATATATACGGTTCAATTTACTGTATATAGCTTTACCAGATTTAACCATCTACTATATATATAGCTATTTACCATATATAGCTTTACCGGATATAACCGTTGACCAAGCTATAAATAAGAGAGTAGGCTCCACAACCTAACAATAAGATGAGCACAATTCATTAAACAAAACAATACAATACTATGAAAGTTATTAAAAGATCAGAATAAGTTCAATCTCCTCGTCCCTCTCGCACGCCACGACCTTGTCTATACCCGAAAACATAAAACAAATTGAAGTAGATGCATTTTAAAACACAAAAATACTGCAGTCATCACATGGTTAATGTTTTCACCTTCCTCACCAGTCCCGTACTACGACCTTGTCTTAATTAAGCCTAAAACCAGAATATGATTTTAGGTCCCATTAGACATGGAAAGACTTGCATGTGTGTATTTTTTTATCCTAACAATAGGGTCACTTATGGTGTTTTTTTAAATAGTCATTGTTTTCCTAACATTTTTTCGGTTAAAAACATGATTCATAATTACTACTGTATATTAATTTAAATTTTATTGTCATGTAAATATTTGAAATATTTCTATAAACGCTCCAAGGTTTCATGAAAACATTTGAAAACTCTCCTAATATGTATATTGCATACCTTAAAATTAGAGTCGCTACACATGATTTACATTTTCATCCATAAATTTTTACTAATTACGATGTTTTGGTTCGTAAGGTTAATATCTATAAATGTTTAAAAGAATTAAATAAATTTTAAAAAAACTTTATGAAGAAATTAGCGATACTTTTTATTTTTTGAGTTGTTCTGCTGGATCGTTTGTTCAAGACCTTTGGTCTCCATTCAGACCCGATGAATAAAATGAGAACACTTCTTATGGACTCGTTGAGAATGATTCTGATCTAGTTCATGACCTATTAAAAGAAGAAGACGCTCTGTTGGGATTGGGATCCTCACAGACAAAAAAGATTGCAGTCGGTTTGATAGTGATCGAGTGACATTGCTTCTTCGGCCTGAATATAGGAATCTCTTCGATATGATACAAAATGGATCAGCATCATAAATATTTTAAATTAATTAACCAAAAGATAACGCTAAAGACCAAACTGAGCATTACTGACTACTAGGAGTAAAATGTAAAATATTCGAACCAATAACCAAATGAAAACTAAACTTCGGAGTATAATAAAAATGTAACAGTGAGATCTCACATCGGTTGGAGAGGGGAACGAAACATTCCTTATAATGTCGTAGAAACTTCTCCCTAGCAGACACGTTTTATAACCATGAGGCTGAGAGAAATATGTAACGGCTCAAAACGGACAATAATTTTTAGCGGTAGGCTTGGATGGTTGTAACATATCAAAGAAGACAATTTTTGTTAACAGTGAGCTTTGACTATTGTAACAGATCAAAGTAGACAATATCTATTAGCGGTGGACTTGAGCTATTGTAACCGGTCAACCCGAAAAATATTTCTTAGGGGTGAGATTAAAATGATATATCTATATATTTTTATTCTTTCCCTCCTTTGGAAGAAATAAAAACTTGATCCCAATTCATTACTTGCATCCCTTTTGTTATCTTCACATTAAGTTTGTAAATGGTAACATTAGTGTATTAAATTCATAACATCCCATTTAATGTTGTATTTCTAAAATTCATATTAGCAAATTAATTGAATATTGTCCCAAAGATTATATAATGAGATGGACAACAATGAAACTAACCTCATCCCATCAAACCATTTACAATACAACATAATTGCAAATAAACTTAGTCTCAACTTGGCTTTCATTGTTGTGATGATATTGCTCCTCGTCTCTTCTTTTGGTAATTTTCAACCTTGTTTCTTTTTTTTTTTTTTTTTTTTTTTTTTGATAACTCTCTAAAAGTAGAGTTATATCAAGTCTTGTTGCCGTTAATTTTGCACTTATACTCACCATTTTCTCATTAATTGCTCCATTTATTCAAATTAGTATACATGAAATAGCCAATTGTGGTTTAATATGAAAGAAGATTAATTTCCATAAATCGAGCTTCATTGTACACTTAATTGAACTATTTGGTAAAATTCTAGAACATTTATGCTAAACCATGATGTTATAGCAAATCTGGAAACAACACTGCTTTCAAATCTGCAAATAAATTGCCGACCTTGATGCTGAAGCAATCCAGAAAGCAAACTTTTCAGGGATGACCTAGAAATTTTAATCCACATCAGAAGTCCACGTGGATCGTTGGCTACCAAATTAGAAACATCTTAAGTGGACAATTTTGTCCTTTCTCAGCCCTAAATTAGAAGAAACAAGCATTATAAAAGGAAAAGGATACCTAAAATAGGGAGGGGCCACACTTGGGGAGAGAAATCGGATTAGACAGCAGCAACCTTCGCTGCTGTGAACTGCTGTGAAAAGAAGAAGAAAATCCTAATCCAGCAGCTGTTGACAACAGAAGGAAAAGGAGACCAACAAGGATTGATTAGGGTAAAGTGGTGGACGTGAGAGCTCAAGGGAAGGGAACTTCCATTGACGAACGACAACAAAATGGGATAACTCTCTATTTCCTTATTCACTTTTCTCATTCCATCAATTTTACATGATTGAGATGCGAATTCTTCTGTTTAATTTAGTTTGTATGGAGAGCTTGTTGGATCGATATGACAACCCTAGAATGGGTGAAGAGAGTTTCAACAATAATTTTTTTTTTAATAACAATAAAACTTGATACCATGTAAAAATAATTAACAACAATTTAGAATTTAAATAGAAGATGAATTTAAATACGAAAAGGGTTAGAAAATATAACACCGTAGTTTTATAGTGGTTCGGTCAAACTCGACCTACTCCACTTCCCAAGTGCCTCTTGGGAATTGGAATAAAACTTTCTTACTCTTTCCTCGGATCAGAGCCCGAGCCCAACTGCTACACCGCTTCTTTTACGAATGCAAGAGCAAACTCAATCCTTTCTATGGCTCAGGATCAAACCGGTACACTACTCTTTTTACGAGTTCAAGAGCAAACTCAATCCTTTGCCACGACTCAGGATCAAACCGGTACAATTGTCTGAAATCTTATAGAAATACACTACAACTCTCTAGAGTAATAGATTTACAATTTTCTCACAATACAATAGACATCTCTCTCAAGAATAAGATAAACCATAAATAGAATTGGAAGCTATAAACAAGAAATAGAATTGGAAGCAATAAACAAGAAATAGAATTGGAAGCAATAAACCAGAAATAGAATGGAGGCTTTTAAACAAAAAAAATCGAGAAAACTATGGAAATTGTGCAATGTGTTCTATGTTGTGTGTGTTGTGTTCTGGAAAATATGAAGAGGTGATGAAAGAAATAGAATGAGACTTTTAAACAAAAATTTTAGATTGAGAAAACTATGGAAATTGTGTATTATGTTCTATGTTCTGTGTGTTGTGTTCTGAAAAATATGAAGAGGTGATGAAAGAAATAGAATGAGACTTTTAAACAAAAATTTTAGATTGAGAAAACTATGGAAATTGTGTATTATGTTCTATGTTCTGTGTGTTGTGTTCTGAAAAATATGAAGAGGTGATGAAAGAAATAGAATTGGAAGCTTTGGAGCGAGCAACACTAGAATTGGAAGCTTTGGAGAGAGCAACACTAGAATTGGAAGCTTTGGAGAGAGCAACACTAGAAGGAGAGAGCAACAACACTATAATTGGAAGCTTTGGAGAGAGCAACAACACTATAGTTGGAAGCTTTGGAGAGAGCAACAACACTATAATTGGAAGCTTTGGAGAGAGCAACAACACTATAGTTGGAAGCTTTGGAGAGAGCAACAACACTATAGTTGGAAGCTTTGGAGAGAGCAACAACACTATAGTTGGAAGCTTTGGAGAGAGCAACAACACTATAGTTGGAAGCTTTGGAGAGAGCAACAACACTATAATTGGAAGCTTTGGAGAGAGCAACAACAATAGAATTGGAAGCTTTGGAGAGAGCAATAATAGAGGCTTTTAAACAAAAATTTTAGATCGAGAAAACTATGGAATTTGTGTATTGTGTTCTATATTGTGTGTGTTGTTTTAAAAAATATGAAGAGGTGATGAGTTTAAATAGTGATCAAGATGTAACAACACTAGAATTGGAAGCTTTGGAGTGAGCAATAACACTATAATTGGAAGCTTTGGAGAGAGCACCAACACTATAGTTGGAAGCTTTGGAGAGAGCAACAACACTATAATTGGAAGCTTTGTAGAGAGCAACAACAATAGAATTGGAAGCTTTGGAGAGAGCAACAATAGAGGCTTTTAAACAAAAATTTTAGATCGAGAAAACTATGGAATTTGTGTATTGTGTTCTATATTGTGTGTGTTGTTTTAAAAAATATGAAGAGGTGATGAGTTTAAATAGTGATCAAGATATAACAACACTATAGTTGGAAGCTTTGGAGAGAGCAACAACACTATAGTTGGAAGCTTTGGAGAGAGCAACAACACTATAGTTGGAAGCTTTGGAGAGAGCAACAACACTATAGTTGGAAGCTTTGGAGAGAGCAACAACACTATAGTTGGAAGCTTTGGAGAGAGCAACAACACTATAGTTGGAAGCTTTGTAGAGAGCAACAACACTATAATTGGAAGCTTTGTAGAGAGCAACAACACTATAATTGGAAGCTTTGTAGAGAGCAACAACACTATAATTGGAAGCTTTGTAGAGAGCAACAACACTATAATTGGAAGCTTTGTAGAGAGCAACAACAATAGAATTGGAAGCTTTGGAGAGAGCAACAACAATAGAATTGGAAGCTTTGGAGAGAGCAACAACAATAGAATTGGAAGCTTTGGAGAGAGCAACAATAGAGGCTTTTAAAAAAAAATTTTAGATCGAGAAAACTCTGGAATTTGTGTATTGTGTTCTATATTGTGTGTGTTGTTTGAAAAAATATGAAGAGGTGATGAGTTTAAATAGTGATCAAGTTGTAACAACACTAGAATTGGAAGCTTTGGAGAGAGCAATAACACTATAATTGGAAGCTTTGGAGAGAGCAACAACA
>NW_019268687.1:0-1602 GCF_002738365.1 Cucurbita moschata
TACCCCTAACAATATTATATCAAAATGAATTATGCAAGATAATATGATTTAAAATATGGTTTTTAAACATTGAACCAAGAAGACGAGAATAGAGAATGAAACATATTCTTGGAAGAATAAAGATGGTCTGGAGCCGGAGTTCTATTGTATTCTTTCTAGGAACTTTTCAGTCAAATAGGTCATCTATTGTCACAATCCTTTTAAAGAAGATGCGCCGAAATAACCGATGAAGAAGTTTCAGAGAGCTAAGGTTCGAATCCTGTCACCTTGATGTGGTATTCTCAGGGGCCGAAGTGCAAAGCCCCATAGTCTATCTGTGGTCAGGAAGGCAGGCATGTTGCCCACTGTCGTCACATAGGTCATAAGAAAGATGCGCCGAAATAACCGATAAGAAGTTTTAGAGAGCCATAGGTTCGAATCCTGTCACCTTGATGTGGTATTCTCAGGGGCCAAAGTGCAAAGACCCATAGCCTATCCGTGGTCAGGAGGGCAGGCGAACTGCGCACACTGAAAAAAAGAAAGAAGATCTCCTTTTCTATCACACGTAGAATTGTCATTCTTTTGTCTTTTGAAACCCCTTACCTTATCAGTCATCAGGCAGGTTTTTGGTATCATATATCGAGATAATTATTATGAAAAAGCTATNTATATTATAACAATTCAACTTTTCGTTTTATAGCCCTCCAACTACTAAGAGAAAAATATATTTGAGTAGAAGCTAAAAAAATATTGGGGGTTCAAGAAAATGCATTTAGTTTAGTGGTATGATTCTCACTTGGGGTGCAAGAGGTTTTGAGTTCAATTCTTGAAATGCTCCTATGTTTAAGTCTTTTCTTATCTAAGGACTTAGTTTCGACATTTTATACTTATCATCATGCTCTTAATACTCATAGTCTTTCTTAACATCCCACTTCATATTCCACATTTTATACTTACCATCATGCTCTTAATACTCATAGTCTTTCTTAACATCCCACTTCATATTCGACATTTTATACTTACCATCATGCTCTTAATACTCATAGTCTTTCTTAACATCCCATCCCAAGGCTTTATTCTACAAGACAAATTCTACAGGCCTAGGCCTAAGGGTGAAAATAATAGGATCATGCTCTTAATACTCATAGTCTTTCTTAACATCCCATCCCAAGGCTTTATTCTCCGAGACAAATTCTAAGGGTGAAAATATATCAATAATAGGAAAAGGGTTAGAAAATATAACACCATACCTAGGCCTAAGGGTGAAAATATATCCCATCCCAAGGCTTTATTCTCCAAGACAAATTCTACAGGCCTAGGCCTAAGGGTGAAAATATATCAATAATAGGAAAAGGGTTAGAAAATATAACACCATAGGCCTAGGCCTATGGGTGAAAATATATCAATAATAGGAAAAGGCTTAGAAAATATAACACCATACGAACTTAATGCCTAGGCCTAAGGGTTAGAAAATATATCAATAATAGGAATATCAATAATAGGAAAAGGGTTAGAAAATATAACACACTAGTTTTACAGTGGTTCGGTCAAACTCGACCTACTTCACTCCCCAAGTGCCTCTTGATCAGAGCCCGAGCCCAACCGCTACACCGCTTCTTTTAC
>NW_019268687.1:1612-3664 GCF_002738365.1 Cucurbita moschata
GCAAACTCAATCCTTTGCCACGACTCAGGATCAAACGGGTACAATTGTCTGCAATCTTATAGAAACACACACAACTCTCTAGAGTAATAAATTTACAATTTTCTCACAATACAATAGACATCTCTCTCAAGAATAAGATAAACAATAAATAGAATTGGAAGCTATAAACAAGAAATAGAATTGGAAGCTTTGGACAGAGCAACAATGGAGGCTTTCAACCGCTACACCGCTTCTTTTACGAGTGCAAGAACAAACTCAATCCTTTCTACGGCTCAGGATCAAACCAGTACACTGCTCTTTTTACGAGTTCAAGAGCAAATTTAATCCTTTGCCACGACTCAGGATCAAACCGGTACAATTGTCTGAAATTTTATAGAAACACACACAACTCGCTGAAGTAATAAATTTACAATTTTCTCACAATACAATATCTCAAGAATAAGATAAACAATAAATAGAATTGGGAGCTATAAACAAGAAAAATCACGAACAATAATATTTATTTATTTTAAAATTTATCGTAAAAAATTATAGAACACATGTTTCATTATATATATATATATATTATTTTAAATAAATATTAAAAACATTTTAAATCCATTTTTATTTTATATATATTATATATAAATATATATAAGTATATATATATATATATATAATAATATAATAAAAAAAATGTTAATGAAGACCATGCGAGTAACATTTAAAAGTAATTGGAAAGTTTTATAAATCTAATTGAAATATTATAAATGTAATTGAAATAATTTTATAATTCAAGAAACTAGTTTGGAAAATTTTTATTTTAGTTTAAAGCAATTGAAAATTCCACCATGTGTTAACTCTACTAAAGTTATAAATGTCATACTTCGAATTGGTCCATGATATCAATTTTGTTCGGTCTATGATTTCAATTTTATCACCACATCATCAATTTTGTCACCACGTCATCACGTCAGGTATCTTGTTTTGAATTTGATTGGTCCATGATGTCAATTTTGCCGCCACATCATCACGTCGGGTATCTTGTTTTGACTGAAACTTCTCCGTTTTACCTCTAACTTGAGTGAACCAAAAAAGACGTTGAAATCGTTATTCCCAACCTTACACTATGGACAAAATACTGAGAATTGTTAACTATTGAAGGTAGGTTTCTTATCATCAAAACATTAATTAATTAATTAAAATTAATTAATTTGAGATTAAAAGGCCAAAAAGCCAACAATCTCCCCTTTTTTATGATGACAAATCATTTAAAAAAAATAGTACGAAATCCATAAAACCATAAAACTTAAAATAATGAACATGTCCAAATAATAATATTGTGACATCATAGGCATTCTAATATATCATCAGAAATTTGAAATTCACTCATCCATATTCTCTCCCTATATTAATGCTTCAATGAATTATGAAACATCACAACAACGAAGTGATTCATTAATTATAAAATAACAACGAAGTGACTCATTAATTATAAAATAACAAATTTAGAGCATATTTTTCCTAATTTTCTCCCCTTCGTAATCATAAAAAAGAATAATAAAAAACAATGAAAGAATGACATGCTCCCCTAAGAACATGCCTTTAAATAAGATTATAAAATTCACGATATATCACACCAAGTAATACCAAACTCAAATTCAAGGTATATCACACCGAATAATATCAAGTTCAAGCCTATTTTTGCAAAAAATTTCTTCATTTAAAGGCTTGGTAAAAATATCTGCTAATTGATTATTGAGTTTACAAAATCAAGAATAATATGTCCATTTTGCCCCTGCTCTCCAATAAAATGATGTCTAATGTCAATATGTTTAGTTCTAGAATGATGAACAGGATTTTTGGTTAAATTAATAGCACTGGTGTTATCACAAAATATACGCACACTATCAAATTTTAATCCAAAATCACAAAGAGTTTGTTTCATCCAAAGAATTTGAGCACAACAACTAGCAACCGCAATATATTCTGCTTCCGTAGTAGATAAGGCAACCGAAGTTTGCTTTTTACTAAACCAAGAAACTAATGAACTACCAAGAAATTGACAAGTTC
>NW_019268687.1:3674-4674 GCF_002738365.1 Cucurbita moschata
CTCTAACTTGAGTGAACCAAAAAAGACGTTGAAATCGTTATTCCCAACCTTACACTATGGACAAAATACTGAGAATTGTTAACTATTGAAGGTAGGTTTCTTATCATCAAAACATTAATTAATTAATTAAAATTAATTAATTTGAGATTAAAAGGCCAAAAAGCCAACAATCTCCCCTTTTTTATGATGACAAATCATTTAAAAAAAATAGTACGAAATCCATAAAACCATAAAACTTAAAATAATGAACATGTCCAAATAATAATATTGTGACATCATAGGCATTCTAATATATCATCAGAAATTTGAAATTCACTCATCCATATTCTCTCCCTATATTAATGCTTCAATGAATTATGAAACATCACAACAACGAAGTGATTCATTAATTATAAAATAACAACGAAGTGACTCATTAATTATAAAATAACAAATTTAGAGCATATTTTTCCTAATTTTCTCCCCTTCGTAATCATAAAAAAGAATAATAAAAAACAATGAAAGAATGACATGCTCCCCTAAGAACATGCCTTTAAATAAGATTATAAAATTCACGATATATCACACCAAGTAATACCAAACTCAAATTCAAGGTATATCACACCGAATAATATCAAGTTCAAGCCTATTTTTGCAAAAAATTTCTTCATTTAAAGGCTTGGTAAAAATATCTGCTAATTGATTATTGAGTTTACAAAATCAAGAATAATATGTCCATTTTGCCCCTGCTCTCCAATAAAATGATGTCTAATGTCAATATGTTTAGTTCTAGAATGATGAACAGGATTTTTGGTTAAATTAATAGCACTGGTGTTATCACAAAATATACGCACACTATCAAATTTTAATCCAAAATCACAAAGAGTTTGTTTCATCCAAAGAATTTGAGCACAACAACTAGCAACCGCAATATATTCTGCTTCCGTAGTAGATAAGGCAACCGAAGTTTGCTTTTTACTAAACCAAGAAACTAATGAACTACCAAGAAATTGACAAGTTC
>NW_019268687.1:4684-5045 GCF_002738365.1 Cucurbita moschata
AATGAACTACCAAGAAATTGACAAGTTCCACTAGTACTTTTACGATCAAGTAAACTTACAGCAAAATCCGCATCAGAATATCCTACCAATTTAAACTCAACATTTCTAGGATACCACAATCCTAAATTAATAGTCTCAAGTAAATATTTAAATATTCTTTTAATAGCATATAAATGAGATTCTTAGGACAAGATTGAAACCTAGCACAAAGACATACACTAAACATAACATCAGGTCTACTGGCAGTCAAGTAAAGTAAAGATCCAATCATACCTCGATAAAATTTTATATCTACACATTTACCTTTTTCATCCTTATCAAGCTTGGTAGATGTGTTCATTGGAGTTTTTGCAATCTTACC
>NW_019268687.1:5163-5373 GCF_002738365.1 Cucurbita moschata
TACATTTAGAAAATTCTTCACATAAAGAAGGATGAGTAGAACCAAATATAATATCACCCACATATATTTGCACTAATAGCATATCTTTTTCTTTAATTTTAATAAAGAGAGTAGTGTCGAGCTTACCAATTTTGAAATCATTCTCAATAAGAAAATTACTAAATCTATCGTACCAAGCTCTTGAAGCTTGTTTTAAGCCCTAAAGAGCCT